>NC_065595.1:24785000-24982500 GCF_024542745.1 Macaca thibetana thibetana | reverse complement strand
GAGTGTAGTATGGACCCTTCTGAAATGTTTGTATAGTACTTTAATCTTAACTGTCTTCCGCTGAATTTCATTTCAAAATCCAGTGCAGGATACCAATATCTTACCTGGGTTTGATAATTACAAAACAACAACAATAAAAAACACACTAAAAAGGCCACATTCCCTTTTTTCTTTTTCAATGGGGATACAACCCAATTAATATGGGTAGGTGCAGATTGTGTTTCTCCACCAAGCAAAACCTAGCGAGCAGCTTCCGGTGGCCATTAGAATTTTCACTTATTTCCAAAGGGAATTCAACAATAGAGGTATTGCATTACTGAGTAATGAATACATCAAAGCTGGTGAACAATAAATTGCAGCTTTTACTCTGAGTGAGAACAAAATATAAAGCACCAATTTAAAAAATAATCAAATGACTACAATTTACTTTTTTGCTTTGTTTACAGATTTGAAAAACTTTAATTCAGCTCTATTAAGCACCTTTATGATAACATGTATCAAAAGTGCCATTCTTAAAATGTACATCAATGCAGGGAGTGTTTCCAGTTCCCTAAAGAGTAAACACCATATTTTCTTCTGTACACGTATCCTGAATGTGATCAGAGTATACCTGCTTCCTATATAATATTGTTCCTAGGGATACCCGCCTTGGTAGACTATACAGAATGAGTGCAGAATGTACCACTAAAAGGAAATCTTTAACATACGGAGGGAACAAGTACACATGGTTTTCATTATTCAGGGAGGAGGGGAGAGTATACATTATTGTCTTCCATGCCCTTCTCTGAGCCTCTTTGTTCATACATTTCACAGGAAAGTCCCAAAATAACTTTTCATGAAGTTTGATTTCTGCTATTCTCCTAAGGTTTTAATCCACCTCCACATTTTAGGAACTTATCAACAAATCAAAGTTATTTTAGTTTTATCGCTACTGAACATATTTACAGTTTTTCAACACACACACAGCTAATCAAAATGTTTATGGGTTTGTGGTAACTATCTTATTTGTTCTTACATTTTCAGAAATGAACATAAAATTCTGATTCTTGTAGCTCACTATTTCATTTAAATGAGACTTCTTTTTAAACCACACAGTTAAAAAAAAAACAAAAACTGATACAATGTATTAAAACACATAATAACAAGAGTCTACATGTAAAAATATAACTTTTACATACACAATTTCAAAATAATGATACGTTTGCCATTTGTTGCATAAAATTTACAAATGTATTTCATTACTATATAACTGGCAAAACAGGAGAACAGATGGAACATTTAGACCATTTCAATGGATTTATGGCATTTACTCAGTGCTGATAGGTGGAAAAACTACTTGAACAGGGATTTTTTTTTCTTAATACATGCCAAGAATTGTGTGGCTGTAAAAATAGAAACGAGTTAGAGACAAAAGGATGCTGACAAATACTTAACTAGGAGCACTATTTGTTTACTGCACTATACACCAAAGTCAATCATTATAAAGATTCACGATGGAAGTTGGTTCAATTGTGCCCAGACGTCAAAGCTAGCTATCTGATGAGTCGCTGTGCCATAGCTTGATCTATGTTTCTATCAAATATGGTAAGTATAAACTTCATTCATACTGGCCAGAGAAATACTGCACTACCCCTCCTCAAAAAAGTGCAACTTAATGCTTTAGGACTTATAAGGCTTGTTATAATGCTGCATGATGATTGAATATTGGCATTTTTCAGATGAAGGAGGAGGCAGTTAAGTCATCTACATTTTAGTAAACCCATTTTGAAAAAAAAAATCAAGAAAGCAACAAAATCAATCAGCTCTGTCACACTACTTGCAATTTTCTCATTTGACGGTTTTTGAACTTTACTTGTTTTTTTTGTTTTTGTTTTTTTCCAAAAATCTGACCATGTATTCAGAAACGCCTCACTGCACACTACTTCGGCTACACAGGTAGGTAACACTTTAATCATTTTGTTAAATCACAGCCACTTTGATTATGTTATGTTTCCGATGATATAAACATTGGAAGGCACAGTGGTAACATTGTAGCATTCTAACCTTGTACCTCTGAAAATCCCAGAATAGGGTCACAAATGCAACATTACAATTCAGACAAACTCTTTTTGCCATGTCTTGGTAATGCTGCTTGTAATATCTACACATGATGTGACTTTTAAGTCCTGTGTTCCCAAAAGACTGGAGAAACAACTTTCTACTTATTTATGAATGAGAAGCAACATCAGGGTCAGCATTTCATCCTGCACTACCCCTCTGGAAGCAGAGTTGGCACTACAGGTTACGATAACAAACCAGGGAAAGGGACAGAAATAAGACAAAAAAAAATCCATATTTACAGTAAAATCTTTCTTTTAAAAAAGTTAATCAGTACTATTTTTTTACAGGAGAAAAAAGTCTGAAACAAATGAACAAAAGCTTACCATAGTCACTAAATTTTTAATATATATTTATATATATATTTATATATATATTTGTCATAGGTCTATAAGATCCATCTGTTCCTCCTACCCTAAGGAATGGCTAATGTCATCACTTCGTTGTCATCAGGACGTTTGCTGGTTTTGTTACTAGGGCAGCCAAGCTTCCCCTAATTCAATATCCAGTAATTATAAACACTAGCTGACTTGAATACCAACAAAAACGTTCATGTAGTTTTCTTCAGAAGTACACTTTTTCATTATTGCAAGTTTACAATTTTTTTTTAAATTAAATATTTTTTTTCAGACTTACAAATTAATTATATTTTTTTTTTTTCCAAAAGAAGTTTAGGCACAAATGCATTGTTCCACAGTGTGGAAAGATTGCCGTTCAGTCTCTGGGCTGTGTCTCAGCCTGTACATACTGCTTTGCACATTCTGAATGATATGTTAAAGAAAGTCGTCCCTCAAGTTGCACTTTTTTCTTTCTTTTTTTTGTTTTTCTGTTTTTTGATAATTGGGAATGCTGAAACCTCTTGCGTCTGCGATTCATAACTACTCAGACTTGTCTTATATTACAAAAAAGGGGGTTAAGGAGAAGTGTTTATGTGGGTTTAAGATAATACAGCTGTTAAGGAAGTGGTCTCTTGTTTTAATGAAGCAATGTGGCAACTTGGACCTGAGAAAGGAAAAAAGAGAAAAAAAATTCATTAATATATTTGTAACAGAGGAAGTGTGCTGCTGCTTTTTTTTTTTTTTTTTTTTTTTTTTAATTCTTTTTCCATGAAAGAAAGTATCTGTCAATTTGGGTAAAATTCACTTTTATAGCTGATACACTGGTGACAGTTACGAATGATCGGTTTCAGAAATGTTGAAAACAAACTTGCCCTTTTACATCTGTCCCATGTGATTCGATGCGTCTCCCATTCCAGGGTGTGGGCCAGCCAAGGAGAGTGGGGGAGGCTCTGAGGACACCTTCTCTTCCTCCCTTCTTTTCAGACATGCAGCTTTCGGATTCAGATTCCTTTCTGTGGAGGATTAAAGCACAGGACCTTTGTTTAATGCTGAGGCTTCTGGCAGAGGGCAGCAATGCACTCTTCTTGCGTGTCTGACCTTTTTCTCAGTGTTTATATTACAGAACAAAAGGAACAGTTACTACGTACTGTGGCGATCCATTTGGTCAGTCACTAGTAAAAGCTGAACTGCATGTGAGTGTGTACAGCCACTTTACAGCAAGCAAAGGTTGGTAAAGCAAATAAACTAAGCTCCAATTACTGAAAGGATATAGGGAAAGTTGCAATATAATCTTAGTTATAAGAATCCTACAACTTAATTACAGGAGAAAGGGATGTTGCCTTACTTAAGGATTTAGACACAGTCTGCAATGGAAACAATTCTTTGGAATGACGCTTGAAGGTCTACTGTCTGCCACTGCTCAAGGCTGGCATGCCCATCTCAGCTTGTGCCTGCCACAAGCTCCTCACGAGTTCTGCAAGGAGGCCGGCCTGCACTGACCTCGGACTTGCTGCTCCAGACTGAGGATGACCGCCACCGCCTGGTGGAGGATCAGGAGCTTGGTCTGGGGCTTGTCACTCTTGAGGTGGAGCTGCACCATGCGGCCGAGCTCTTTGAAAGCCTCGTTGATGTCACGGACCCGCAGGCGCTCTCGGGCGTTGTTGGCCATTCTCCGCTCCTTCTCACGCTCCGCCTTCTGCTCCGGTGTCAGGTCCTCATCGTCATTATTGCTGTGGAACAAAAGGGATGCAACATTTTCTAATGGTGTGGGGAAAAAGAAGGTGTCTACATTGTTTTCTTCCAGAGTTTTCAGGGAACTTTTCCATCTTATGCCATGTCTTTGGCAGAATTTTTATATCCACTGGACCTTGCAACTTGGCTGTGACAGTTCACAATACACAAGATACTTGGTTTTCTCACAGACATTAAACCCAAACCAAACAGGTGAGAGTGACGTAGATTAAAGTTAGAGTGCGGAGTGTGCCCATACTGATACAGGGGGGCAGAAAGGAGAAACAAAGCTTTTTTTATTCAATGGGGTTACACTCTGCAAAGCAGGCGTTCACCAACTTACGCTTAGCATATGCTGCATAACCATGCTTCAAAAAGACTTTATGTTTATACTTCATTTTTTTAATATAGAGAAAACCTTTCATACCGTGACATCTGAAACCTAGGGGAAACAAGTAATTGAAAAATGATTTTGATAGGTCAAAAAAATACAAGGCAGCTTAACAGGAGTAAGAAGAAAGGCCTATATGTAAGACACCAGAGCAGTGGGAGTGAAGACAGTGAGGCTTTTATCCAGGTATCCCCATTACCTTGCTTTGAAGGCCTGGTCAACCCACTATGTAATTCTCATTTTCTCTATGTATGAAATAAAAGGTTAGGAAAACATGACTTCCATGGTCTTTAATCTTATAGATGTTTATGATCCCCAGAACAAGTTTGGGAAACCTGAATTGATATCAGCCATGCAAAACGATTAAAAAAACCAAACACCTACAGCTTATGAATGATCATGACCTCATTGTGAGTCAAAAATGAAGCCAGAAAGCTGGGTGCAGTGGCTCATGCCTGTAATCCCAGCCTGGACAATATAGTGAGACCTCTTCTCTATAAAAAATAAAAAAATTAGCTGGGCACAGCGATGCACACCTGTAGTCTCAGCTACTCAGGAGGCTGAGGTGGGAGGCTCACTTGAATCTAGTAGGTGGAGGCTGTAGTGAGCTGTGATAAGGCCACTGCACTCCAGCCTGGGCAACAGAGCCAGACTCTGTCTCTTACCAAACCAAAAAAAAAAAAAAAAGACAAACACTAATTTCTGATTGTGAAAACGAAAATATTCCATGATTCATAACAAAGACATGGCTGGGCCCAGAATAGTCTGAAAAGATAAGATTGGTTCTGTCCATTTCTGGGTGTCACAGTGACAAATTAGAAACTTCTGAATGGAAGGCAAAGAGGATGATGAACCACCTGGAAAGCATATCATATGAGGAAACCTTCATGGCAGCACGGCTCAAATATTCCAAGAGCTATCATGTAAAAAAGAGAGATGTGCACAATGTCTTGTCTCAAGAAGGCAGAACGGCATGTGCTACAAAGCTCCGAATGACTATTATGAATAAACGTAAGTGAGGATTTTCGGGGGGCTTATGAGAGATACAAAAAATGAAACAAACTTCACTGAACATCAGTAGACTTCCCATCACAAGAAACTCCATGGAAGTGACTAACAACCTACGGGGTAATTTCACACATCAGAAATGTTCACAGAATAAAGATGATTAATCACAACATTTTGGAGTTGGAAGATGTGGGAAATTATCTAGTCAATTCAATGTATACTTAATGAATGCTGGTTTAAAATTTATGACTCTGGTCTTCCATTTTGGAGAATCTCTGGGTAACTTCCAAGTGGCAGTAAGGACCAATTACACTTGAGAAGCTCCAATCAATCAAAAGTGAGAGTGGTATTCCTGGGTTGCAAGTACACGTTACACATAAAGATGATGCACGAGTCAAGAACACTTGGGTGAAGGAGAAAAGTTAGGGGCAAGGAGGATGACACCACAGAAGGACGCTGTAAGACCAGGCTCCTCTCTCTCCATAGCATAAGTGCCTTTCCAGAAGGCACTGTCTGCCACGGGTGTGTATGGTAAACAGGCAACTCAACTGAATCCACTGGAAAAGGCCCTCTTTCTCTGCCTTCTACCGATCCCTTCTCTGCCCTCATCCCCGACTGCTGCCAGTGCCAAGGAAATCAAGTAACAATTAATTCACTCCTATATTCTACTATGCAAATAGGCTGTAAAAAGCAAAAGAAAACAGTCTCTGCCAGGCCTGTCCGGAAGCTAAGCATTTGGGTGATATTTTTATACATCCAACATGTGCCACACCTTACACAAAGGAGACTGGAAAATGGGAACTTTTCTTCCAAAGGTTTTCAGGCCAATAACCAATTAGAATTGGTTATTCACTTATAAACAAACTGGTTATGCAAATAAAACTGCCTAGATTTGAAAGGCACTGCCTTGTAATACAGTTTTGGAGGCATACAGAAGTAAGTGTCATAAGAGTGACCTTTTTAAATAAGAAGGTTCTCAACAGCGAGTGAAAATGTTGTTCTGAAACATCAAAGGATCCATTAACATGCATAAGTTTGGCCACAGTAAGTTAAATTACCAAGAACTGACTGGTCTAACACAGAAGTTATTAAAGGCATGAAATTCCCTCCTTGGGATTTCTTGCCAAAGTGGCCAAGAATCAGAAAACGATGAGGAAGGAAAGGGGTTATCTAGAAGCATTTGGCATTTTTAAACTTCTGGCAGAACATGGAATTCATCTAAGTAATTACGAAGGTAACGTGAAGAGGCAGCACGTTCTTAATTCACAAAAGATTCCAAATAGAACCTTGAGAACCACAGCCTTTAGATGGAAAGTTGTAGTCTTAGGACACTTGGTTGAATTTGTGAATAAAAACAACCCAAGGGAATTGAGGTAAACTACATGGGTGCTAGTATTCAAACACCATCTGATTACCAGATTCAAGTTCAAGGAGATATAGATTCGAATTTAAAGATAGCAGATATTTAAGAAAACCAGACAGAAGCTATTTTCCTGCAGTTGTGTTTTCTGCAGAAAAGAGTGTCCAGGAGGAAAAATCATTAGCAATTTAGGTATTACTCATACACATCTGCATGTTTAGGATAAATCTAGGAAATCAGTATTTTCTCACTTTAGAGGTAAGAAAAGAGTTATAGTTGGCACATACATCAATTGAGTTTTTAACACGGCTACAATCTCTTTTTAGAAATATTATAGACACAACATTTCTGACCAAATTTGTAGAATAAGTATAGTTTTAAAAATAAACTGTACTTGAATCAGATACAAATTGTTTTCACTGTGTGCCATTAGCATTGGGTCCAGATTCATAAATGCCAAAACATTTTAGGCTCCACTAGAGTACAGGTATCTTAAACGATACTTTTAGTACTTCTGTAGGCCTTTAATTTTCTTTTCAGCTGTAAATCTACCTGCCAGGAAAAAACTGAATAGTTTCTTCCCGTTCTGTTCACTTCATCAAAGTCCAATAAAGGAATTAAATGAAGCGACAGTATTATATACTGTTACCTAGATCTTGACCTAGTAATTGATTTGATATCCTTCTTGTCGTCATCTAATTTCTTGTCCTCCGAAGATTTCGTGTCTTGCAGGTTCTCATCGCCCTCGTCGTCGGATTTGATCTCAGAGCTGCCAGAGGAGACACTCTGCCCCTGTAGTCCTGGTGGCATGCCTACAGAAAAAGAGGAATCAGGTGATATGTACACCAACATCTCACCGCCTGCCCACCAGATTGCAAGGCTGCCAGCAGACAATTCATACTGCTGAACTGTGATCCTTCTGTCACTTTTTTTTTTTCCTGCTATCTGTTGAAGTTTCAAAAAATGCACCTGCAGAAACAAGTTTTCCCTGCATTGGCTCTAAGGTTAAATTCTATTTTGCAATCTTTTGGAGTAGATGGTAATTTCACTGTCTACAAAACATCAACTTAATTGCAATGAAAATCATAATCATGAAAATCACACAGCCAATGTTCTGATTAAGAACCCAAGTAAATATCAGCTATTATATTGAGTTTCTTCCATATGCAATGATTTAATAGGAAAATGTCCTTAAAATATAATTCCCAGGGAGTATGCTAAATATGTGCAGTCAAGACTTCAATAGGTACCCTAATGATATTCTGAAATTAGGCTTCTCTTATTCTCAAGGAGTAATCAGCATTTTAAAATGGTACATATGGAAGGCAGTTTGCTACTCATTTTAGAAATTTCTAGCTTTATCATTGCTCAACTTTCCAAGTCACACTGCATTTTAAAACACGATCCTAATGTAATAAATTTTTTAAAGGTAGAACTGTATCTGTCAAGTATTCCCCCTTATTTGTAATCTGTGTATTCTAGAATCTTGCCACTCAACAACTTTGGTCCATGTGGCCTCATCACCTGTGAGCCCATTAGAAATGGACAATCCCAGACCTACTGAAGCAGAATCTGCATTTTAACAAGATCCTCAGGTCGTGCTTATGTGCAGTCTGAGAAGTACAGATTTCGGACAAAGAGGACAAAACCCAAAGGCTCTTGATAAGAAAGGTCCTGGCCAGGTGCAGTGGCTCACGCCTGTAATCCCAGCACTTCGGGAGGCTGAGGCACATATATCACTTGAGGTCAGGAGTTCAAGACCAGCCTGGCCAACATGGTGAAACACTGTCTCTACTAAAAATATGAAAAATAGCCGGGCATGGTGATGCATGTCTGTAATCCAAGCTACCTGGGAGGCTGAGGCAGAACTGCTTGAACCTGGGAGGTGGAGGTTGCAGTGAGCTGAGATCGCACCACTGCACTCCAGCCTGGGCAACAGAGTGAAGCTCTGTCTCAAAAAAGTCCATAAAATCATACTATTCATATAAAATGGGCAGACATACCCATACATAAAATTGACACTCAGATCTGTACAATGTTGAACAGTTGAAAAAATGCCCACATGTATTCCTGTGGCAATGTTATCATTTTTGTATTAAACGTGAAGGGACTAGAAGATGTTATCTAAGTGACTCCTAGTCAGCTGGCCAATAGCAGCCCAACTTCCTGGGGTCATGAAAAGCTGCTCACAGTCACTGCTATGAGGCAATCATTAGAGGGCTAGATGACTCAAGAACGAAAATCATGCAACTGCAACCAAGCTCCATTTGTAAAATGCACCTATATTTCCTTCCATCTGAAACAACAACAACAATTTCCTTCCTTCCTATTCATTTGGAAATATCATTTTCAGGCCACAACTAACCACATTAGAGGACCTGAATGAGAAAAATGTGGAAATAGCTAAAATAAAATTTCCTCTCATCAGTCTGTGGCCTCATTCCTGGCTGATAGAGGACCAGGATTTCAGAGGATGTTTGAGGAAAACAGTCCCTGGAGAAACATGATTAGCGGGCGAAGTTCTAAATACTTTCCCATTTCCTTACCATTTTTGTGCCCAATTTGATTCTTGGGTTTCTGCCAGTGCTTCTTGAGGGATGAACACCAAGAGGCTGGGTATCAATACAGGGCCTATTGTGAAAGTGAGGTCAGAAGTGCCCTGGTGAGGCCAACCTACCTCTGTAAGGGTCCTGGGGTGGGTTCAGGTCAGGGGAAGTCGCAGACTGGACAGGAAGCTGTGGGACTGGAACCTGGTTTGGCAGAAGAGAATGGCTGCCTCTCAGGGCCACACCATCTTCACGATGGGTCCCCACCTGAAAGGGGCGAGAGGAACCAGAGAGGTGAGCAGGAGCCAGAGGTGTGACTGCTATTTCCAGAGGCCACGAGGACCTGATGAAAGCAGGCTGGCTTTTCAAAAACCATACTCCCAAACGCATTTCACTAGAGGGCGCTGAAGGACCGCACATGCACCTATAGTTCCCGGCGAAAACACTTAACACTCAGTAAGACGCCGTGCTGTACATTCAGTGACAAATATGGCAGAGTAGCTCAGGCAGGTAAAACGTCAAATTGTCTCCCAGGGTGCTGCAGTGGAGCGCACTGATTCGTACCCATCTGTCTTCTATCATGTCCGCCAACAGATCTGACAATTATCTTAATGCCCATATGCTTAATTGTGGGCTTCTCAATTCCCCCATTGCTATCGGAAATCCTACAGGAATTTCAATTTGGCATTCGACTTTCATTTCAGGGGATAAGATTCTCAGGCCTGCCATTTTTTTTTTTCCATAATGCCAGCTAAGCCTCTGACAGCGGAAGCTACAGCAGTATGGGACACAGCCTCTGCTTGGTACAAATATAATAAAATGTCACCTGGCTTTCCAAAACTGGCAGCCCATTCCAAATTAATGTTTACTGTATTTCATCAGCTGCTGAGTTTCAAATCCAAAGGGGGATGGTTTCTGCCAATGCCACCACACCGGAAAATGTACCAATAAAGGTTTTATTAAACACACCAGTAATGCCATCATTGCCATGCAAGGATGTTTGGACATTTTTCCATTTTCCCCCTCACTATTCTGATCCTAGAAAGACACCATATTGTAAATACTCTCGATGCTTCCAAAAATAAAATTATAGAGTACAGCATGATTACTTGATTAAAAAAATACTGCTGAGCTTTTTATTAACTACTGCTATCTACTCTAGGGTCCAGAGACACTGAACTTGCGGCACTGAGACAGCAACTGCCTACTTTATAGCATATGTCTTCAAGCAAAAACATTAAGCATTTATAAACTAAGAGGACAATGAGTAGTTCACATTTTCTTTTCTATTTCCAAGTATTTTCTTAGCCTATGGTTAAGTAAGCATTTACACAGGACGGTGAGTCTAAAACACAAAAAATTAACCATACATTTATACTGCTATGAATCAGGTTTATTTTTTTCCAGTCAAAAATATGAAACCAGAAAGGAGAATCTTCACTCTTTTGTTACCAAAATATTTTAAAAGGGTATTTCCAAAGAATGCATCAATAATAAGAATCTGAACCAACAACAATCAAATTCACAGGACCTAATAAACACATGCTATTTAAAGGCAGGTATGTATTGTAAGTATCGCCTACAATATTTTGCTTTTTACTGAAAATATATTTAAGTAAGTGATCCTGAAATATGCCATTTTTATATTCATGTGTATGTGCGTGTGTGGTGTGTGTGTGTGTGTGTGTGTGTGTGTGTGTGTGTATGCACTCCAAAATATTTTTTTTAATTTTGGGTGGAAAGGATCACATAAATCATAAATCATATTGTTTGGATTCAAAATACAGCAAGAATAGGAAAAGACTTGAGGCTTATGAGCATCAGGAAGTATCAATAAGTGTTTCAGCAGAGAGAGGTGGGAAGTCCAGCACTGCTGCCCGGTGCCTGTGTCGCAATACAGAACTTTCTGAATGGTGGTTATGTGGCCTCTATGGGGTGCTTCAAATGTACTGAGACTGGTATCTCCCAAAGCAGCCCATTCCATTTTTACCACAAATTGGCCTCTTTGTAGATTTCACTCACTGATCCTAGAGCTCTATGGCATTAAGTACAGACCTTTCTTCAAAAAAAACATATTCAACCCTGTTGCCTGCCACACCACTCCTTTTCTCTGTGACTGAAGTCTGCTTCAGTCTACAGGCAGACCACGCCCACCTGCTCCTGCAACCATTTGTAACTGACTCTCCTATATATTTTAATTTTTATTCAGAAGAGTGATAGCTATTTTCCATTGAGGTTTTGATTTGCTGTTTTTATATTCATGCATTAGAAAATGGATTCAATCAATGATTATCCTTTCAATCTAAGATGTCAACTTGTAAGCATGAATTTTTACAGGCCTTGATAAAATGGTGGCTCTTTATGTCTGTCAATCAATATCTAAATAATTCTTTGTGCTGATTCATATTTATTTATGTTCCCAATGGATGTAATTTCTTGAATTTCCACAAAGGATGACTCTAAGTCAAAATCACTGAAAGTAACCACAGATTTGAGCATAGAGGAGAAGTATACTCCTATTTCAGAATCATTAACACTCTCAAGACTTATTTGCAAGCATCTGTGACATATCTTAAGGTTAATGTTTTGCTTTTTACTTAAAATATATTCAGTTATCGATCTTGAAATGTTTTTCCTCTAGATCACATTGAGGTAAGTTCTTAAAAGAGGAAAAGAGAACCCACGGAATCATACATGACAACTGGTATATAACAGGTACATAATAACTGCAGACAGAATCGTGTGTTTTGACCGAAAATACTTGCATGTTATATAGAAAGAATAGCCTGTGTAGTTCAAGAACACTCAAAACTCAGGCTATCTTCACTTACGGTGATCTTTGTCTCTGTTTTGTTAAAATCTATTTAATTTTAAATCTTTCTTCTATACTAAACTCTTAAATATTATAAATATATTTGAGGATATAGTTGTTCCAACTACATTTTTGTTTGGATTTTAGGCCCATATGTTACCTAACTCCATCTATTTTCTATAGATCATGTTAGATCATCTCAATATCAATCATTTTCCATAAAGAATGATAGAGACAAAGTTGTTCTGATGCTTTTGTTTCTTAAAATTTTTTTTTTTTTTTTTTTTTTTTTGGAGACAGTCTTGCGCTCTGTCGTCCAGGCTGGAGCCTCTGCCTCCCAGGTTCAAGCGATTCTCCTGCCTTAGCCTCCCAAATAACTGGAATTACAGGTGCCCACCACCACACCCGGCTAATTTGTCGTGATGTTTTAAGACTTCCCTTGTAACTGTGTCTATTCCAGGTCATGTGAATGACCTCGGATAGGTCCAGAGCCATGTAATAATGAGCTTGATCTCCAGGATAGGATCAATTCCATTGCCCGTGGCTGTGGAATGGTATTCCAATTTGAAGAATTGGCTTGGCTTTGCTTGTTTCCTTGGCCACAGATGCCATGTTCTAACCCTGTTTACTTCTCTTTCAGAAACATTATTTCTGGTCACATGAGAGACCAGGGAAGAAACACGGTGGATGGTCAGCACAAATCCATCACTAGAATAACACAGAAATAGATGGAGAAACCCACACTGTTCTCTGTATATACAAGGGTCAGGGATTGTCCACTGGCATTAAGGTGGCCCATTCATAGGATGACCCATGTCTGCTTCAAATTGAGCTGGGCCATCCAATGATCTTGGAATTCTGAACTTCAATACGTCACAATGTGACTAGGAAAAAGGAGATTCCTGCAAATCAATTCTAAGAATGACATTTGGTCCCTATTTTTAGAAAATCTGTACTTCGTTAAAGCCCTATTTTGATAACCTTTTCATAGAGATAACAGTAGTCTAAAGTTAAAAGCCAGCTTATGAAAAGTTAATTAATACTCATTGTAAATGTGAATCTTTCCATAGTCATGTATAATGCAGTTTTAGTGACAGCTATGCTAAAAGAAGTGAAATTTTAAAATTATTCAATGATTATTCATTGATTGATCAGAGCATGCATTCAACAAACATTTTCTAATCTAGCCCATGCCTGTCACTTTGTGAGACACTGGGGACAGAATGAGAAATAACTCAGATGTGGTCCTGGTTTTTGTGGAACTCATAATGATTCTTGGGCGGATTTTTGTACACTGATCAATTTAGTGGGGGCAGTTTTAATAGTAAGGAAGAGAAACCTATTTGAGATTGTTCAAATAAAAGGAGATTTATCATAAAGAGTTTTCTGTAGCTTAGGTTTTAGACTCAGAGAGCTCTTGGGAACCGAATGACACTCCTTGCCTCTGCTGGGCTATTCAGCCTCTCTCCTCTCTCTGGGGGCACCACTGCTTCTCTTCGGCTTCTGCTCTCTCATGAGGACATATTGGACTCATTCTTCATGATACCTCGTGGTGCATTCCTTCTGGTTCTGTACCTGCTGCTGATTTCCTCTTTGTCTTCGTATTTCTAAGCTTAGAATGCCAAGATCATTGGATGGCCCAGCTCACTTTGAAGCAGACATAGGTCATCCTATGAATGGGCCACCTTAATGCCAGACATTTTCCTGGTCCAGAGAGCCACAAAGGAGGAAGGGGAGACAAGATCACGTAGTCCAAACACAGCCAGCTTGGCCTGTCCCGTCCACATTTTGGCTGGTACGTGTAGGTGTAAATATCTGAGTTACACTGTATATTAGGTCAAATTATACTCAAATTCCAACACATCTATTTAAATTCTCCTGTGTGAATTTGTCATTGGATATAATTAAATGTCATTAGATATGCAATAATTATTTTGAATCATGTAAGCACCATATAATTTTAAATAACCTTAGTTTCCAAGAAAGGGCTTGATAAACTGATAGAAGCACTTTTAAGTCACAGAACTTAGACATCAAGGGCTTATGTTATATGTCAGCTATATGTCAGTTAGGTCAGACTCTTCATTTTACAAAGAAAGCTAAGGTCAAGAATGGTGAAGTGACTTAAGATCTAACTTTAGATGTTTAGTTAGAGATCTAAAACAGATTTTGAACTCAGAAAACTTACAACACTGAACAATTATATAGGAGAGGGGAGCAGAGTTAGGGGGCAAGAGGGGTTTATTTCCCAGAGCTTTTGTTTTAAAACAGCGCACGTGTGTGTGTGTGTGTGTATGTCCATACATGCACATACACACCTAGGTACAAGCATATGACATACATATATATACATACATATACAGATATAGGAAAATCATTTCCATTTTCTTTATTGTAGGGGGGAAATCATAGCTCATTAACTCAGGCCAAGGCCAAGATGTCTAACTAAATTATAAAATTTAATATTTGCCACGATCCCTCCAACATAAACAGATTTAAAAGACATGCAGATTCAAATTAGGTGGTTGTTGGCAAGGCTGTTTTTATATGGAGATGCATTCAGCATTGTGGTAAATATCCTTGTCCTTATCCTCTAGCTAACAACAAACACCACAAACAAAAAAGACATTCAATATTTTTGCTCTCTTTGTTTCCAGGGAGTATTGTGAAAGTAATTATTCTGTTGTATTTAAGAGGCCTATTTCATGGATGGGAAAATGTATTAAATTTCATTTGGCAGTTATTCAATCCTAGTTAATGTTATCTCCAGAGATAACTGCTTCAAAACAGGCTTTCAGACCCCAGTCACTTCTGTTCTACCATAATCCTTCTAAAAGAGCATAGAATGGGAACTTTAGGAAACTTGTCACAGTTTCTAGACCAAGTGATAACGACACAAAACTGGATATACTATTATAAACATTTTGGTACATCAAAATTAAAGTTTGCTGTTAATGACATCTGGTTTCCAATTTTGGACATAGGTTTTTTTGTTTGTTTGTTTTTAGAAAGAAGAACAACAAAATGGGACAAAGACAGAAGTCCTGGTAACTGTGACTTACTGTTACTTTTCGCTCTTGTTTTTCCATTAACACAAAAGAAAAGCTGATGTGTTTTCACTGTAATTAGAAACCCATTGATACAGAAAACAGTTTTGGTGTCTGAACTGTAATCTCCCCATGAAATATCAATTATACATGACAGTTGTAGAGTACTAGATTTCAGTTACAATTATCTTGCCAGACCTCTGTCATATTAGAGGAAAGCAAACTTATTTTCTCAAAAGTGCAAAACACCATTTAGTACAAAAGTGCATCTTTTAAAGAGGTGGGAGGCAGCCATGCAAACTTCTTTAATGGCTCACAGATGGGAACTTGGGAGTTCATGGAATGGCGGCAGTAGACAGATACTGTGAGGAACAACACTAGAGGCACAGAGGCTCTGCAGGAAACAAGACCTACCTCTAATAACCACCTGTTGTGGGAGAAAGAGCTCACATCTGGGACACTCCAACCACAAACATAATTTCCATATTTCTCAGTTTAAAAAATTATCAGATTGTTTTTCTTTAGTACACGTGATTAAACCTTTAAGAGACTTTTCATTTACAGCAGATCTGGATTCAATTCTTTTGTTTGGATTTTTATTTGATTCTTAACATGTTTGTTGGGAGAAGATTTCATAACTGTCTTGAGAACACCTACATTGTTTTCCAGAAACATCATAGCTTCATTTATGTTCTGTATGAAATGTAAGGTAATTCCTTATTGTGTAATTCTTGGAGATTTATTTAGTATTTATTCTCCAGATAATAAAATAATTTTCAAGAGGATTTAAACATGAGCTAAATGATCCTGACCTTGGCAGTTCTTGCCTATCATGCGATCAGCTGGGCTGAAACTCCCCTGGATGTTCACCAAAATGGTTAAATGAATGATTCTGTGATATAGTTCAAGAAATGCAAATGGATGTGAGCCGACCTCAGTTCATCTTTCTTGTAGTAACTCACACGTTCCATCTATTAAAACTGTTTCATTTATCTTTTCTGTATCTCCACCCCACACCCTCAATTCTCAACATCATTTTCCTATAGTGGAAACCATAACTGGATGGAGCTCACCTAGGGGGACAGTGGCAGGAGATTAACAGAGCCCATTCCTCTATGTCTTCCTTGCTCCACGTAGCAGGCTAGTAAGTAGGTGGTATGGAACTAAAGTTAATCCATCCTAGTGAACCAAACATATCTAGCACAGAGAGTATGGGGAAGTCTAGCAATTATGTGTAAACAGCTTCTGTTTAAAGGAAAAGACAACTGGACACTTGATTTACACTTGGAATTCTGAATGCCTGAAGTGCAAGCATACCTGTGAGAGTGCACAGTCATGCTGCTCACCTCCACACACTTTTTAGCCAGTCCAGGTGACCCATACCTAAGGATCCCTAGGGATTTACCATTACCAACTGACCTTTATTTTTTAAATGCTTTTCTTGTTATTTAAGTAACACATGCTTATTGTAATATATTTGGAAAGAGAGCAGAAGTGTAAAGAAGTTCACCTAAACTAATGAATCATTTCTTCCCCATCACTTTCTAAATACTCATCTTTTAAATGCAATATTCTCTCTCCATCAGTTGATCCCTTGCAATATTAAGGCTTCAGCCTGGCTCTTGCCTGCTGCATGGATTCAGTCTAAGAGGTCCACCTTGTGCCAATGCATCCTTCACCTAGACTCCTAGGACCAATGCAGTTCCCTCCTATTTTTATATTCCTCACTATCAATGTTCAATTACCTACGCATGGCCTCTCATCTGCTGGGCTGATGCCCACATCACTAAGGCTTGAGCAAAGCCCTCCCTGCTCTGTCTGCTGGGCTGTTTTTTTTCCCAACTCACCAACTGCTTCTTTTTTATTAAAGCTCCACAGATCCCCTTACTCTCTGACCCTTCTGGGCTGAGTGGTTCTCCAGAAATCTCTACTTTCTTGTCACCTCACTAAGCTCACTATGCATTACAGACACCACCCTTAAAACACATTCAAGGTCATTGTTGAATGGTGCAGGGCATAAACTTCAATAAGTTTGTTTTGCTGCCATTCGTGAAGCCTATACTTGTCTCCATTTGTGAGCATCCCATCTCAAGGACAGGAACTGCACAGGTCACTGCACAGGAGTGCAATAGTACAATGTGCAATTAGATGCTTAGTAAATTATGACACACATTTTATGGATCTGTGAGACTATGTCTGAAATCTAAGGCCTTTGATATTGTCAAATATACATTTAGCATGTTTCTATCAAATAATAAACGTTTCACTTAATTTGACAAGCACCTTATGAAAGTGTACTATATGCAAGACACTACATGGGCATTTGCAGGGAAAAATAATAAAAGACAGACACGTCTATGACTTTGCAGGCACTGATTTTTTTTTTTTTTCTTTTTTAAGATGGAGTCTTGCTTTGTCACCCAGAAAGGAGTGCAGTGGCATGATCTTGGCTCACTGCAACCTCGGCCTCCTGGGTTCAAGAGATTCTCCTGCCTCAGCCTCCCCAGTAGCTGGGATTACAGGCATCTATCATCACACCCAGCTAATTTTTGTATTTTTAGTAGAGGCGGGGTTTCACCATGTTGGCCAGGTTGGTCTCGAACTCCTGAACTTGTGATCCTCCCACCTCGGCCTCCCAAAGTGCTGGGATTATAGGCGTGAACCACTGCGCCTGGCCCAGACACTGAAATTTTAATGGTGGGATAATATAATTACTATACAAGGCAAAATACGATGAATGTCATAAAAGAGTACAAGGTCATGTAGGGTTTTAAAAAATGATGAAGTCATACCCATTTGGGAAACCAGGGACTACCTGAAGAAGAACATGGTATTTTAGGCAGGTTTTGAGTAGATGGGTAGAGTTTTGATACAGCTTATCCAAATATATTTTTTAAGAGCTGATGCTTAACACAATTAAATAACATCCCAACCTTAAGTGAAAATTTCATTTTACATCAATAAGTGGCATGATTTAGATACTGGGTATGTGTGAAGAAGCAAGCAGCAAAGGACTGTGTGTTAACATGTGTTTTCATATTGTCAGACTACATATTTCTGACAAAAAGCAGATTTTTGTAAAGCCCTTTGTGAAGCTCAATGGCTTTGCTACAAAGTGAACAACACAGGGCATTTTGGACACAAATGATACCTCACTGTATGTGTGTATTATTGGCCCAAATGATTCACTCTTATTTAATTGCCATGAAGTCTTTCATCTCCCAGCTATACAATAATAGTTTCCATATGACTAGTGGCTCTGCTATAAATAAGATCAAAAGCAGAAGAAAGGATTTAATAAAAGAAAATGACATTAAGAGTAGCATTAAATCAGGGGGAAAATACCAATATCCAACTCTTTTTTTTTTTTTTTTTTTTTTTTTTTTGAGAATAAAGCACCCAGAGTACTAAGTAGCTTCCTCAATATCTCATGAAAGGTCTTTTTACAAGCAGTAGGTATATGCAGAACCCATCGTGTGCACATTAGAGTGGCAATGATTAAGTTGTGAGGGTGTGTGAGAGGTAGAAGGCAGAGTGTCCCATTTAGAGTCAGGTAGGAGAACAGGTAATAGACCAAACGGCTAATTTCACATGGTAAAGAATACAACTGCAATGTGTCAATGGCAAACGTCCACCCATTTCTCTGCCCTTTTCTGTTCTATTTGATGGAGAAAGACTTTTTGGTAATCCAGAGTTTTTCAGAGAATCATAACATTGCTCAATGCCTGTACATGAGTTCTGAGAAAGGAAGTTTTTTTTGGCAAGGCACGGTGACTTGATATGAAAAGCCAACTTCCCAAACAAATTTTCTTCTAGTTCTTAAAAAAAAAATACAATGTTAATCTCTATTCCTGACTGGATAAACAGCTGCTAATAACCTCCAGCTCCCAGGGGAGGAGGCTTATTTCCTTTCATCTTCAGACTGGTGGATACCTGACGTGCACTGGCCTTTAGTGGTTCCACATGCTTTTTGCTTTGCTTTTTTTCCAAACTGCTTCAATATGGGTCTTGCCAAGTTGGGTCTCTTTTCCCCCTTTCCCTTCAATTGCATCCAAAACCTTGGAAGATATAGTCAGTTATGGTACTGCTTATTTGAAATAGTAGTTCTTTCACTGTTGGTGTGTTTAAAGAGAAAATTCAAACACTTATAATCTCCCAAGGAGACTAGAGCCTTGGGCTCTTGTATCTTGAAGCCCTGTGAGAAAAATGACCATTTTAGTTCCTTTCATACTGAGCTAATTATTCATTTGAGGGCTGGCTATGTTCAAAACTACTCAATTTCTAGTAGTATTGCTTGTGCACTTACTTATAATACTTATAGCTGTGTCCTAAATAAAGGAGCAAACTTCAACACTTTTTCTTCTAATAGGAAGTGCCCTGCAGAAGATTCCAGAGCCAGCCGGCCCCTGGAGTCTTTCTCACTTGCTCTTAAGCACCTGCTTTAATGGTGACCTCAGTTCTATATCTCAAGATTTAGACATTTTGCAAAACAGCTTTTTAAACAAAAACCAGCTGTTTCCCATCTAGACTACAGGGGGAAAATTTTGGGCAGCTTACAGAAACATTACCCAGAGACTACCATTCTCCAATAACTTTCACACACTTCCAGCTCCAAAAGAGACCCGTCCGTGTGCAGAAGCCACAGAGAAGGCAAATGTGAAATTAAAATGTGGAAACTCAATACCGTGGTTTTTGACAATGTGTCCAATTAACTGCTTTAAAATGAATGTGGCTATTGTATCAGGACAATGTTCCCCCAAAGATGTCATTTAACTAATATTGGACAGATCTTTTGGTTAAACTCAACTTTATAGTTCTAAGATGATTTATGGATATAGAGGAAGCTATAATTATGCATAACTGTGAATGTCAACCAATTAGGTAGAACCCTCACATTACAGAACATGTAATGCTACAGCTTTTTTTCAGTTCTCCCTCCTAAAGCTGCTTTGCCTAAACCCTCTTCTTACTATGAACCCATTTTCAACTTCTGTTTTCTAAGCAATTAAGATACTTTTGATTTGAAAAATTTACAGCCACAATAAAAGTTAAAATAACACAACGGCCATGGAATGTGAAAAAATATAAAATGGCCAAGGCCTAATCTTGGCTTTTAAACGGTGCCAAGTTGCTCCAGTATTTTCTGTTTTGGTATGAATGACATAACTGAATTACTTCATGAGTTGCTACTTTAATTCCTAAGGGTGGAAAATTCCATGAGTTAACTTAATTTGGATGTAAAAAATATACATGAAAGCTCACTCTTCCTGTGGACTCTCATGTGAAATATTCGAGCCAATTGCTGGAGCTGCTGTGCTGTGGAGGGGCTTTTCCCCCAGGGCAGCCCTGGCTGGCAAGCTGCAAGGGCTGGTATCATCAGGCAATTTTCTTATTTCCATTTGGATGCATGAGCCTTTATTTTCTGTTTTTGTTTTTAAATCATGTTTATTATATGGCTCTGCAACGCCTTTTCTATCCTGTCTCTAAGTGTTGAAATTCTATGTGGACTTGAATATGAGCTCAATGGCGTCTTCTCCGGGAAGCATTTCCTAGCAGTCTGAATCGCTTCTTAGGTCATTTCATAATTCTACCTTGCATTATAGTTAGACCCATATTTGTATTATCACCTACCAGGATAAAAGGCCTGTAAGATCAGATACTTTCTTTTACACGTTTATGAATCCCCAAAAGCATCTGAAGCACAGCAGATGCAGAAGGGCTGAATGAACATATGTGTATTTTCTAATATATACAATATATACTTTTCCCTCCAGAAAATCTGCTTTCTTGAGAAAATAAGAGTAATATTACATTTTTTTAAATGCACAGTTGTGCCTATTCCAAATTATGGATAGTTTAAGATTATGTCCTTGTAACAGTTCATTTAAAAAATGATGATTACTGTGCTATTAAAAGTGTCTGCCTGCTTTTGCCTCCAAAATTTAAGAAGAAAACCATGTAAAGATTTAAGAATATCATGAGGTTATAGGGTCTATTTTAAATATACGTGTGTGTGTGTGTGTGTCCTTTACATTATAAAACTGGGAAAGCCAATAAGGTTTCTGTTTTTGATTTATTTAAAATTCATAGCTCCAAGATGCAAAACACTAGAGAATTAGGATTTGTTTGTCCTAGGTGCAGAGAAAGCAGGGTTTTGAGGTAAACATTCAATGCCAGACTGTCTGTTTCAACATCATAGGGTCTGAATTTGAGTAAAATATGTATTGATGTGGAAAGAAGGGGAAATACCTAAGGTGACCAACTGCATTCACATATGGGCATGCACAGTGTCCTAATCACTTTTCTTAGGGCTTGCTGAATAGAGCTTAAAGGATCTCACCTCTATTGCTATACGCAGAATCTTTTGACTTTTCTTTAAATTAATATAGAAATATCAAATGGTGAGCTCAAGGATTCTGCAGCTGTTATCACTAATCCATGGTTAAAAGAATTTCTTCAAGTTCTTTTTCCCTTCTGTACTTTTTCCCTTTTTAGTTTTTTAAAAATAAAGTATGATACTGATAAAGATCAAAACTTTCAGTTGAGCTTGCTAATCTGCTCTCCGAAATACCTGACAGTTGTGGAGATTCGGAGAGATGACAGAACACCAGAGAAGGCAAATATCCTAATTTAAAGAAAAACAAGATAGTAGCTATTGAAAGATGATGTTGACCACCAATAGCTTGGGTGAAATTCTGTAACAGGCTATTTAGAAAATAGTTTTGAAAGTGCTCTGAAACAGAGGAATGGCCTCTCAAACTCAGTCTGTTTCCATCAGAGCAAGGCCTTCTGGACAAGACTCATTTCCTGCTTCACAGTGAGTGCTGCACGCCTGGCTTCTGGGACAACGCTACAGACACAATGAGAAAAGGTTGGCCACACAGTGTGGAAGGAGGGAGACAGGACCAGCTGAGATTAAACTAAGGACAGAAGACAGCACACGTGTAGAAAGAATGTCTGTAACACTGAGCCTCATGGCCTTCTGGTCAATTCCCTCCCCTGAAAATATTTTTATTGGTGGCTTTGATGTGGGCATTAGTCACACCCATCACATCTGCCAGCAACAGAGATGGCAGAGTATGTGACTGAATGAGGACTTCAGGGAAACTATTGAACAGGAATCAGACTGAGGCTACAATGTAACATTCAATGAGGTTTCATGAAGTTTTGTACAAACACAACAAAAAGTACACAATGAGACTGGGGAGATATGTGGCTTATGGACTTCAGCTGATTACAAATTGAACATATGTCAGCAGGACAATGAAAGCATCAAACACAGCAAAACAGAATTTTGTTAGGTGGCCCTAATGAAGATACAAGGTACTGAATGGGGGAGGAGACAGATCCATCCTAGTCCACTTCATCCTTCCTTAAGCACTGTGTTCAGTTTTCAATTCCACACACTTTAAAAGGTTCTTGTGGAGAAATAGGCATCCTTGCTAACCTAGGGGGAATGCACTGGGAAGCGATGGAGTTCATGACAGGGAGTCTGAACTTTTTTTCAGGTTAAACGTTTGAAGATACTGATGTTTCCTCTAGAGGAAAAAAACACTGAGTAGACTGTCTTCAAGTAACTGAGCTTCTCAAGCGCTTGTTGGACTTGACTTGCAGGCAATTCTATTGGGCAGAAACATAAGGACTGCAGAAAAAAGCAAATCTGGGCTGGACCTAGGAAGAACTTTCAAACATTTGACGAAAATGGACTTTGGGGGCGTTTGGAGCACCCTTGAAGGAAGGAGGTTGATCAAGGCTTGTTGACTGCTGGGCAGGGAATCTGTAGGAGGATTTCGGTAGAGATAATCTCTTAAATTCCCTGGGAGTCCATGGGAATAACTGCTTAGAAATGAAGTATGCACTCAAATAGACATAGAACTTTATGGAATCAAAACCTATGAAAGGCCAAAAGGAGCAAGACTGAAGATGCTGATGCCTCTGTTGATCATATCTTTGTTGAAGAGGTCCACACAGAAACAGAATTTTCTGAATCCTGCTGCTCCCATGACTACATACCAGTAAATGCCACATCACATCAATGCCCACTACCCTCTCTTTTTGCCAAATATTATTGGCAGAGCTAAAGAGCAACTCATTGCAGGCAGCCTACGGCCAACTAAAGAGTTTTCTTGGATTTCATTAGTTAAGTCAGAGTAACAGAATGGTTTCTAATATCTACCACTCACAGTTGTGAAATGGTTATGATATTAGGGTAAAGAGGAAGTCGGCTGAGCAGTGTAGGATATAGCACAAGGAGTGCTGGTCTGCTTGCTGTTTTGTCTGGTTTCCTTTTTTGTGTGTACGGCAGGGTCTCACTCTGTTGCCCAGGCTGGAGTGCAGTGGTACAGTCTTGGTTCACTGCAACCTCTGCCTCCAGGGTTCAAGCAGTTCTCCTGCCTCAGCCTCCTGAGCAGCTGGGATTACAGGTGTGTGCCACCATGCCCGGCTAATTTTTGTATTTTTGGTAGAGACAGGGTTTTAGCATGTTGGCCAGGCTGGTCTCGAACTCCTGACCTCAAGTGATCCACCTCCCTCGGCCTCCTAAAGTGCTGGGATTATAGGCGTGAGCCACATGTCCAGCCTCTTTTGTCTGGTTTCTAATCCTACTAGTGAGTACCCATGGTTTGGTCACTTCCCCTTCCTAGGCCTCAGTCTTCAAAAGAAGGGCAATGGGTTAAGTGATTTCCAGGGCACTTTTAGAATCTAAAATTCAGTGGTCTGAGCTCTTAACTGTACAAGGAAAACTACTTGAAGTTGTTTGTCCTATGAAGCCCTGAGAGGTAAAAGCTCTCATGTATTTAATGTCAGTTAAATAAAAAGATACTACCTTGCCTAAGGAATGCTCTTTTGAGAGACTGCGTTTAATCCAAAGTAAAACTAAAATTGTTACTGAAAAGAGGAAAACTGGGCTAAGATCCACTTTTATTGGTGGTTTCTGAAATGGGTTCCATACTCTCCACCTGCAGGACTCTGGAGGATGCTGTGGAGGACAGGTGTGTGGGGTGAGTTGCACGTGACTCTCCCATCCCTAAGTCAACTGGAAGAGTTTCTCACAGGAGATGACCACTCGTCTACCAAACAACCATGTGATCTTTCACTACTGGATAGGAGTCGGGCCCCTGGTCTTTTAGACGGCATAGCAGACTGGCAGGGAGCACTCTGCTTAAACACACATCTTTTCCTACTAGTCTGTGAATTCCTTGAGAGCACAGAGCCTACACTTGGTAACCACGGATAAATGTTATTGGAATGAATAAACAGACTTTAAACAAAAAGGACCTGAGAGCTACACTAATGCGATATATGAATAGTAGAGGGGATTTTTAGCTCAATGATCCCATCATTGCTGACTCTATCAACAAATAAACAGGAACACATAGAGTCACATAAAGACAAGTTTGATGTGGGTTTTGTTCTTATTCAGTTAAAAAAGAAGTTAGGTCATTTGAAAGGCTTCTTTTCAGGTCTCATCTGTGGATCTGAATACTGAATGAATAACAGAGAGAATTATATCTGGAAAATTGCCCTTTCCATAATTTATAAGAAATCTAATCATTTAATATCAGGATTAATCATGGAGGTCTCTGAGGCAGAGAGGGAATCATACTTGATAAGAGTTTCTAACTAGGGTATTGAAGACCTGGCTATTTCCTTATTCTCCCACATTCAGAGATTTCTGCTTTAATTTTGGAAGAAAAGTGGGTAGTTATAGTAAGAAAAATAATTTGATAACTTAAAATTTGCTACCTCAAGGACCCTGGTAGGGAGAGTTCACACCTCTGAGGCACTCAGCACAAACATGTTGGTTTAAGAATAAGTGGAGAGACAATGTGAGTTTTAATCCAAGCATGCCACCACATTGGAGGGAAAGTTCTCTGTCTATACATTTGGGAAGAGAGCTGCTCTGGGAACCCAGCCATGGAATACCTGGAAACTTCTTTTGCCAACCAACACTTATCAAGGTTTGAAAATCACAAGCTCCTAGCATTTAAAATAAGTTCTGAAAAGGTGTTCTTATAGATAATCTCTGGAGAGTATGCTTAGTAGTAAAAAAGAGCATTGAATTTGGAGTTGATGTGCTTGAGTTTAACTCCAGCTGCACAACTTGAGACTAACTGCTCAAACTTCTAAGGCTCACTTTACCGACACCTGAAATGGCCACTATTATCACCCTGACTGGGCTGTTGCGAAAACTGCCTAAGACAACGCATGCAGAGCGCCTAGCAGAGGGGCTGCCAACTCACACTCAGAAAATGTTAGTTTCCTAGTTTCTTTTCTCCAGTTTCTATGGATGATCTATTTACGGGGGTCGGGGGGAGAGAGACAAAATATAATATGTGGGACTCGAGGAATTTACAACAGTTGGTAAGGCAGAGTCATATCTATAAAAGATGCACAGCTATGCGGAGCTGGGTAAGATAAATATCTAGAAATGGTATGATTCATACGGCTGTAAGAATAGAGAAAAAAATGGCTAGCATGGGTGGGGGAGCAAGGGAAGGCTTCCTGGAAGAAGAATGATATGAGTCAGTGCTTTGAAAATGGGTGGGTATTAGGTGTACAGAGATAAGCAGACAGGGCTGGACAAGACAGAGAGATACAAAAGTACCGAAGGAGAACATACGGGGTGAATTCTGGTAATATGCCCAGCCTGGTCTTGCTGGAAGACTTGTTGCAGATTGGAAGAGCTCAACATAAGGCTTTCGGTAAATGGTAATGGGCTTCAAACACTGAGCTAAGGAATTGGTCTTTATCTTGTAGATAATGGAAAGGCAGCGAAGGTTTTTGAGCAGGAAAGAAGCATAGCTCAATAATATTATCCAGAAAGCTTGCGAGTATACAAACATTCACTCTCGTGTTATGAGCCATGCCGCTGTGAAAAAAAAAATCCCTTTCATTATACTAATACTTGGTAAATCACCGAAAACCTACTTCAGAACTCCAAGGAAAACATTTTATGAATCAAAAGCTAAGGACAATATGTTAGCAATTAAATGAGATAACATAACAGCCGAGGCAGAACCACAGTCTTCCCCACCACGATTTCAAGCTGCTGCAGAAATAAATGCTTATATCACCTTCCAAGTTATCAAGCCATTTTGTTTTGATTTTTGGAAGGCGGGGAGAGAGGAAACGAGAAGCGTACAAAGGTTTCAAAGCTGTCTATTCTTTAATCAGAAGGAATTACTAAGGAGAGTTAGAAAGGTGATGTGCTCAAAACAAAACCGGGACTGGGATGAATATCAAGTTACTGCAACTCGCTTCTGCCCAGAACAACAAACGAAGGTGTGTAGTTGGGAATGAGACTCTCACCAGTGCTCTCTGCTGAAGTTTCCGGTGCATACCTCCCACGGCTACTTTATTTACTGCAGCTGGCCAAAGTTTTATAGCCTGTTTCATGTATTAAAATTCAAATGTGGAAAACATTACCAGTATCCTCCTTGAATTTTTTTGTTGTTGGGGGTAAGGGGGTGAGTTTTTTTTTTTTTCCTTCCCCTTAAACTTCCTTTTTATTGTGGAATGTATCAAATGGTCAAAGGCTAACTTCAGACTGATTAAATTCAAAAACTATTTCCTTTGTTCTTATGTTTTTGTTTTAAAATGCATACCAGTTTGCACCGGAAAGATAGGCCAAACCAATCCTTTTCACACACATTAGTGTTTCAGGCTGAGGAGCTCAGATTCTGGGGACACACTGAATGGTTTTCAAGAAGAAAGGACAGAGACTGCAAAACCCCATTTGGTTCAAAGGGCAGCAGGGTGATGACATGCCATATCTTTGGAGTTACGCTATGATCTGGTTGGCTCTGTGGCTGTCCTTGATTGAATATTAAATGTCTTCAGAGGAGAAAACAGGAACTCTTCCTTATCAGCAAAACTGGTGGCTTTATTGCTTGTGTGTGTGTGTGTGTGTGTGTGTGTGTGTGTGTGTGTGTGCGTGCATGTCAAGATCAAATTAAAGGGGTTTCTATGTAATACTGGCTAATTATTTCCTTTTTTTCTACCGTTCTATTCCACCATCTCACTTTCCCTTCTACTGAGGTCAGTCTAACTTCCTATCTCCAAAAATAATTCTATTCTTTTCCTCCCATCCCACCTCTGAATCTGACTCCAAAAGGAGGCAATTCAAAGGTCAAATAGTCCCAAAAAGCATTTATGTATAGTTTAATATTTAAAAGAACCACTTAACCTACATCTGGTATTTAAGAAAAACTTTACATATTTATGGAAAAGACTGTGTCTCTGAAGCAATGCCCTGGGTGCATGTTACATCCGTTTAACATATGCAAAATGAACACAGCTACAGAAATTAAACTATTTTTCTCTTGATTGAGAGCAGATATACAGAAATGGTTATGTGTCACAGATCTGGCTTTTAATAAAGCCAGATTTCTTAATTAAAAGCAGTATTGTTTAAACATTGTAGTTAAAAAAAAAAAGCTGTACAAATGAAAATCTCATATTATATGCATCCCAAGTGTATTTAACACATTACCTGAGGCCAAGCTAAATTAAAATCTAGACTTTTCTTCTGTAAACTCTAAGCAACTGCCATGAACATATAAACAATTTTTACTCAATGATGAATTTTTAGGGCAGAGGTCAAGGAAAAGAAACAAAGATTTCTCTTTGGCATTCAAAAATATCTTTCCACATTTTAGATGTGAGTTCATTGCTTCTATTTATAAACCAGTATTTTTGGTTTCAAATTGGTTGCAGATTTCAGTACTACACTGTTCAGAACGGTACTCTTAATCTTAGCCTTTTATTAAGAGAAACTGAAAGATGGACAGGAGAATACTACTAAGTAAGAACAAAAAAAAAAAAAAAAAAAAAAAAAGACCGTCATAATAATTTGTATGTATTTTGCATTTCCTTTTGGGACCACGCTTAAACGAGAAATGCTACAGTGATAATGGAAAATATACCTTCATCCAAGCAACTTTTAGCGAGCCTGTAACGGACAAAACAGGATACTAAGGTGCTTAGAGACCAGGTAGAGCTTGTGAGGAGCAGAACTACAGAGAATCCCTGGTCAAGTTACATTCTCCACCACTCTGGTCACCTTATTAATTGTCATCACTTAATATTCTATTAAGAAGAGTCTCTGAATCTTCATAATCATCCCCAAAAAGAATTATCTCCAAAATCCTTTCAAAAGTAATGAGGAAAAAAAAAATCACAATTGTAATATGGACAAATCTGCTTAAATATAATTCAAATAAAGACTTACTCTAAATAGGTAGTGATAAAGCTACTCTATTAAATTACACAGCCACACACAATGTATTTATACAAACAAATATACCATATATTTCTATCTCCCAGACTCAGAATTGACAGATACTATTTTGGCTTCTTTAATTAAAAAAAAACACTAATATTTGAATTACTAGCAATGTCATATTATAATATGAACTCAAATTGTACATTTTGGCCAGGGTCATCAAAATGAATAATTTCAAACACCAACAATGACCCAGTAATTCACTCTAAAAGGGAAACATGTGTCTGCACAAAAACTTAAACATGAATATTTACAGAAGCATTATTCATCATAGCCAAGGAACTGGAACAACCCAAATGTGTAATGTGGTATGTCCATACAGTGAAATACTACTTGACAATAAAAATGAATGAAGCTCTAATACGTGGCAAACTATGGAAAAACTGCAACAGTCATACTAAGTAAAAGAAGCCAAGTCAAAAAAGACCACTGCATGTTGTATGACTCCATATATTCAAAATATCCAGAATAGGTAAATCTATAGACAAAGTAGATGAGTGGTTGCCAAGGGCTGGAAGTGGAGGGATGGGGAATGACTGCTTAATGGGCACCAGGGGTTCTTTTCTTTTTGCAGGGGGCAAAAATATTCAAAACCTAGACTATGGTGATGGTTGCACAACCTTGTGAATACACTAAAACACTTGAAATGTACACCTGAAATGGGCTCATTGTATGTTAAGTGAATTATATCTCAATAAAGCTGATTTTTTTAAAAAAACAGCAACAATAGTATCGATACCTGACATTCTAACTCTGTATGATAACTATAGAGTCTATAAATTTCATCACTTACCATGAGTGAATGTCTGTTGGCTGAAAGAAGGCCGGTTCCATACCCTGAGCCCAGACCACCCATGGCTCCATTATGAGAAGGTCCAATGATTCCATGCATGTCCCCATGACCACCAGGCATAGCTGTGGATGGGCCCACTGCATGGTTCCGGAGAACATGAATAGCATCATCCAGTCTTTCTAAACGATCTTCAATTCGGCTTTGCTGTTGGTCAACAAATAATGTAAAATTTGATTTAGTTCAAAAGGGGTGCCTAAATTACATAAGTAAAACTTTAGTTGGCAAAAAACACACTGCGGGTTTTTCCTTAAAACAATGTTAATACAAATAGTGTTGTTTCCAGAAAACTGGTAGAACATGTTAATGTTAAAATTATAGAGTTATTTTTTCATGAACAAACTAAATTCAATAATTATTCCAGGGCATTATAACGTACATGTGCTATATACGGTACTGCCTTTTGAAAGACAATTTAGATTTATAAGAGAAAAATGTTCACTGAATTTAAGGAACTTTCTGGCAGGTATTAAGTTAAAGAGTTTTAAACAATTAGCACTGGAAAGATGACCTATTTATAGTTTCTTAATTAAATTATTTTCCTGAAGGTATATTTCTTTGGTCTTCCCTATGGTATAAGACACAGTGCTAAGTATCAAATCAGAGACAGGGAAAAGCAAATGGATGATAATTCCTTGTTGAGTTTTTACAGGGTGTTTCTGGCTTTCTGTCTGTCATCAAAACCAGTGGGTGTGTGGTGGTATGTGTGTAAGGGCCTCAAAATGGTTACAGAAAAAAATTATATAAATTCCGTCAACTAAAGTAGTATAAGATTTTAAGACTGAAGAATCACAAACACTTGAATCAATTGTTCACTGGGGGCATCTAACTGAGTTCAAAGCCCCAACCACAGTATAGAATTCACGACTTTAAACCATTAAAAACCAACGAACCTTTCTTTGTTCATCCTTGCCATTACGATACTAGTTTTTCACGACTAGACAATACCTATAGTTTTTAGTGAAGAAAAAGTGTGTATTCATTTTAAAAATATGTATTCATTTTAAAAACTGTGATCAATAATGGTATCAAATACCACTGTCCAGTGTACACTATTTAAAATATGCCATCTCATTGATCCTTGTTTCACGTGTGTACGGGCAGGCAGGGAAGACATTATGATCCCTTCCATACAGACATGAAAATGAGGCTCAAAGACACGAAGTGAATTAATTACATAGTGTCACACTGCTAGGAAATGGTAAAGTCTGAGTTTGAATCTAGGTCTTTTTATTTTAAATCTAGTGACTCTTTGTACTAGATTATGCTACAATCGACTTTGATTTGAATGGGCTGTGCAAACATGTGTACCAGCTCTACTGCATGAGAAAAACCATTTCTAATTATTCTATACTGACAGGAAGAATGTGTGTCTAATATAGTAGTCTATGGTACAGAACATTTTGATTTGGTGGGTTTGGGGGTTAAACTACCTTCCCTAGACTGCTAGCTTTGCTACGTACTTGGCCTTGGAAAAGTTACTAAACCTCTTAGAGTGTATGCTTTTTAATGTATAAATATGGGAATGATAATACATACTTACTTCTGAGTGTAAATATATGCAGGAAAAGAAATCATACATGTGTCTATCACAGTTTCTGGCTCACAGCTTCCTGGTAGAGAGAGCAGTTTCTGCTTGTGAATCTCTTCTTCAGTGTTCAGAATTCAAACAGAATGGAAGCTGTGGTCCATAACTATACACCTCATCTTTACAGTTCTATAGTTGGATGAAGCCTGGTTTTGATGAATAGGACCCAGAGAATAACTGATTAAGGAAAACACTAAAACAACTAATTATTTGGATGTGGTCCACAGACTAATTGGACTGGGTAGTGCATATATGTTTCACTGTCCGGTTTCCTTTATTGGGTAAAATGCATAGCTGAATGATTCATACACTATAGCAAGGAAGAACACAACAAAGGAGGGAAATCCACCTTTGCTGTGCTTTTCAGATTTTCCTCAAGATTAAGCTGAAAGGGAAGTATATAAGACAACACTAAGGCAGACAGATAAATCTATGTCTTCTTCCATGTGTCATCTCAGGATATGAGGGAGAAAAGAAAATCTCAACCCCGAGGAACTAAAAGGCTCCTTTCCCTCACTGCTATTCCTTCCCACTAGATTCATGTACCGCCTAAATGCTGTACAACCAGCGTTGTTTCATGCATATTTCTGGCCCCCACCATCATGAGGAGAGAAAGACTGAAGTGTCAGACACTGAATCATCATGTGAGTATTTATAATAATTAATTTCATCCATGGAAATTTTCAGCAATTCCCTCCTGGAAGAGTAGGCATTTCTCTACCACGAAGGATACCAGTGGGTTTCTACGAGAAGGAAATCTCCTGTAAACTTGTTATTCTGGAAAGTAAAGCCGAGGTAGACGAAATCAAATGTTCCAGGTATAGGACATAGCTGGAGTTCCAGCACTCTGATAGCAGGAAAGTGATTTAATCATTGACAGGGATCTTTCTTAGAGATGGGGAGGAGACCATTGCCCTTCCAGGATTTTATCTGGTACTTAGATATTTAGAGCCCTGCGGCTTCCATTACAGTAGTATCTGGGTTCCCATTTCCAAATAGGAACAAGCATAGCCTAATGACTCTGGCTCCAGCAAACTTGTGCGCTTAACACTGACTTAAAGTTACTAACAGGGAAAATCAGAATCTTGGAGAGTGAAGGAGACTGAACAAGAAAGAACATGACCTGGAAATGGGTGGAACAGAGATTGGCAAATGAGACATACCAAAGAGTGTAAGGGTCCTTCATAATTAGGAGACGATGAGGCCTGTCCTCCATTTCTAGACCAAACAGCTGTGCCTGCTGATATTAAAATGGGAATTTCAATCAGATCTAGACACACGTAAAAAGATGCTTGCCAATATTTCAAACAGTCCTGTTGGAGACGGCAATGATGATTTTCATTTAAACAATAAGGTAAATGCATGTAAACTTCCCATATTAGAATTTTGGGACAAGAAAAACATTTTAAATGTAAAATATGTAGACTTTACATAGACTCACAATTCCCCCAGGCTGGCTGTCTCCTAAACGAGAATATTTAATTGATTCCGAATTTTGGTTAGAAGGGTTCCTGTGGAAGAAAAACTATCACTATGGAGTCAAGGTACTTTTAAGGGTACAAAAATGGGATTTTGTTAGACCTTCATGCAAGGCCAGTTTATGTTAAACCAAAATTCTTGCACCAATGGAAAACAGCTTTGCTACTTGTTTTTAAAACAATCTTTAGAAAAAGATAAATCTTGAAAAACTTTTTAAGAGAATAAGATTAGTTATCAGTGATCCACTAAGCTGGAAATTTAAAGTCAATATACAGCAACAACTATAAGTTTCTTCTGAAGAAAGTAATTTTTTTTATGATTCACTAAACTTGAAGGCTAAAAAAAGACTGCTGTTAGAATACATATTACATGTCTAACCTACAAAATAAAAAACACTTTAAATTTAAAATAATACACATTCACTGTAGAAAACTTGGAAAATACATAATTCAAAAAAGGAAAAAATAATAGCTATGATCTCACTGAAATCTCATGCCCCGACACTGTTAGCACTTTTAAAATCCACTCTTCCTGTCTTTTCTGGGTGTGCATGTATATTTTTATGCTAAATAAAAATAGAATATTTTGTTCAATTACTTTTCTTGACAGAATTTGGACAGAGCCGTCGGTGTGAAAATAGCAATCTGTCCCCATATTTGCATCTTCATAAAAGTTCTTTCTTCCTAACATGTGGTCTTCCATGATGCATTACCAAGACTCAAAAAGTGGCATCTCTAGCCTTGTTTCTGCGCCTTTCACTGAGAGCATGCTACTCAGGTCAAGGGAATTTGTGATGTTTTCTGGACTGACTGTGCATCCCAATTTTTCTTTCCCACCATTAATCTAGAAATGGACGGCAGAACTGTGAGCACCAGATTTTTGTCCAAGCTCTGCTATTACTACCGGTATAAACTCAACAACTCAACTCCCTTTCTGGGACTCAGTATTCTCATCTGTAAAATCAGGGTATCAGACTACATTAGTTGTTCTCAAACATTATGATACCACAGAACATTTTCTTTTCCTAAATTAGAAAATGAAAAAAATGAAAGCTACTTTGTTTGAAATGTGGAAACTGGAGTTCCACCTGCTCAGATTTCTCTATTTCTTGTTGTCTCGAAAGGGGGATACTGACACTTGAAATCATTTTTCAGAGTGTAAGAATCTGGTACAGAACCCGAGGAGGACAACAATACTGAACTCTACTTCCTATTTCCACCTAGGGGAACGTTTCATTACCCTCTTAAAATCACCTCAATTGCATCTCAGTTTCAACGCGGTCTCTCTGGACATACAGACTTCAGAATCCAACTGCTCTCTCTATTCTGTGATCTTCCCATACCACAGAGGCTTGGAAGAGGCTGACATTAAATCCCAGCTAAGCCATGGCCATCATTTCTGAAAGTTTTGTGGCAATGAAACCTCCTGTCCTCAACCAAGGAGCCGAGTTTACACTGGGCCATGAGAGCTGCATGCAGGAAATATATAGGCAAGTGACTCCACTGTAAATTACAGTAAGCCAAGGTTTCCATCAGGTACAGATGTGATTTAGATTTTGTTGTTGTTGTTGTTTTGTTTTGTTTTTTTAATAAACCACCTGTCCAAAGAGCAGAGACATGAACCAGGGAAGGCTTTCTGGAAGCATTTATATTGGAAAGACAATGAGTCTCTTAAACAGAACCCTGATAAGTGAAATCATTTACTGACATAATTCTACAAATTACAGTTATTCAATCTGAAGCCACAGGTCATATGCATGTGTTATACTTTGAAGTCAAACATCCCTTCTACTCCACACAATTACTTCACAATTTATTTACAAAATTATAGTTTCCTCCACACATCCCAATGGCATGAACTTTAAAGAGGGAATTTGGAAAGCCTAAAATTTCTGCAGGAAATGATCCATTTAAATAGTCTATATTTGATGACTCTATAGTCTATATTCATATTCATGACTATATTAACTGAGTTTTTTTCATCTGAGAAGTTTTATTGGAATACATTATTCTGCTGTTGAGTGTCTTCTGCGGAGCTAAGAAAAGTGTAAGAAATACATTTTCCATATGTCTGCATATTTTTAAAAGATAATCTAATTTTTAAGAAAAGGTTTGGATGTAAACGACGAAACTGTTATCTGGCAATTTGTCTCTCCCACCCTTTGTATTTGTCTGTTATAGGAATGTCAAGCTTTGGGATTTGCGGGGAAGTGAGTTTCTACCTACAAAATCAGGAAGTATAAGGGGGGAATCATTCTTATAAACTGTTGTATGATGAAATGGGATTTGAAATACACTACCTGAGAGAGACGGAGGAGAGCCAACAGGAGTTGAAGGGTTTGATGAAAAGCTGTTGTTAGTGTGATCTGGAGAATAGATCTTAAAACATAGGGAGAAAAAAAAAAAACACCCTCATTCATTAAAATAATTCACATTTTTCTAAACTACAAAGTTGTCAATGCAATTCATTTAAAACTTACCAGTTACAAAATACATGTAACAATCAACTACATTACCAATATTGTCAAATGAAGAACTTAACAATTATTTTAATTTTTCAAAACAAGAATTACTGATGTGGTATGGGTTGGTGGGAAAAGAGCCAGGCTGGGGTCAGCAGACTTCAATTCAGCTCTTCGTTCCCACTGGCTGTGTGGCTATGGGCAAGCCAGGCAGATACTCTGAACTTTCCTTTCCTCATTTACAAAATGAGGATCATTCCTAAGATATTTTGCCACTTGTTTGTCAGATTTAGGCATTTGATTCCATAGCATCAGAAGGCCCAGATGAAACAAAAACTTTTACTTAGGGCACAATGCTAATATAGTGTGAACTTTTTTAATGCTCCCAATGGTAAAAGCCAACTGAAGAGACAAAATCTTAGAGAAACAAATCTCCACTTACATTTATTTATTTATGAGATGGAGTCTTGCTCTGTCACCCAGGTTGGAGGGCAGTGGCATGATCTCAGCTCACTGCAACCTCTACCTCTCGGGTTCAAGCAATTCTCCTGCCTCAGCCTCCACAATAGCTGGGATTACAGGCATGCGCTACCCATGCCCAGCTAATTTTTGTGTTTTTAGTAGTGACGGGGTTTCATTGTGCTGGCCAGGCTAGTCCTGAACTCCTGACCTCAAGTGATCCTCCCACCTTGGCCTCCCAAAGTGCTGGGATTACAGGTGTGAGCTACCATGCCCGGCCCTCCACTTACATTTCTAAATGACCATGTTTAGCTTTTGACTAAAATATCAGATATACTCTCTGAGACAATGAAGGTATGCCATTTTCTCATCAGGGAACATGCAAGAAATGTTCAATTTTAGCTTTCTGGCAGTAGCTGGGTAAAGCAGAGAATCTGAGTCTCCCAGGTGCCAATTATGTGACAATTCTTCATGGACTTCAGTCATTGTCTTTTTTTTTTTTTTTTTTTTTTTCAAATGCCTCTTTCAAAGTGTTTTAGAACTATTCCTTGCTAAGACAGTCTTAGTTGGTCAATGTGCGCCATTACTACGTTAGAGTAAAATATGACATCAGTATAAAAAACCGATAAACCAAAGGCCAGGAGAATATTCCCAAATCCATAATTGAGTCAGGCTTAGTACCATTGCGAGGATGAGAGAAAGAGACTATCTAGATACTGGAAGCTTCAGAGCCTTCTCAAATTTTCCAGTGACTGTTATGCACGAAAGCTAGCATTTTCTAAAAATCAAAGCTATTTGCCATTCATTTTCTAAAATTCCAAATGTCCACTTCTGATTAAAGTTCACCCTTTACAATGGTACATATGGAGTCCAAAGTCAATATTTCCTCACCGAAGCAAGTGCTTTCCCCAGAGCATCTCCAGTCTGGGAGCTGCCGGCTGCCCCGCTTCCTCTATTTGCTGCAAAAACAAAAGGCAGAATATGAAAACCAGGCAGTGAGACGTCTAACAATTTTCTATTCCTGGTCCATTTACTCACAATTTAATTGCATTTTTAATGCTAATTACAACACATTAATCTTTAATTAGCATTAATTTGTTTGCTGAGGTAGATGTCAAATATATTCATGTTACTTTTTTTACAGATAAAATATAAACCGGACACCTTGGTTTAAAGATAAAGTGGTTTCCTTGTTATGACTTTCCCCTTGCTATTGATGAGCTGGTGAATGTAGCAAGCTATGTGATGGTCATTGCTGACAAGTATGTAGTACTTTCAGGTCTCTGGAGTCCTCAGAGTCTGGCTTTTCTTTATATTATTTTATAGTAAACGGAATTATCTTCACAAATAACTTCCACCTGTTTTCAAATAAATAGAAATTTGATACATAGCAAAACGGGGTATTCGTCTCATAGTTCCACAGTACACCAAACAAACAAACAAAAATTTCCACAACAGATCTGACTAACAAGGAGAGAAAATATGTTTAATGTTTTAAATAACATATATTCTCCACATATTTAAAAGTCTGTGTAAACACTAAAAAAAGTGAACTGGTATGCTACTAAAAGTCAATATAGTCTCAAATTCCAGAGATAAAGTAAGTCTACATATTCATGAAGCTTATCTCTACTGCCTTAAACACTGGTATTTTTATCTACAGAAGAGAAGAACAAAGAGTATTGTGAATAATAAAAGACATATATTCCAGTATATAATTCAAAGCCAGCTTTCTTTAACATGTATCGTTTGAAGGTATCTTGCCTTTAGAACTAAGTGATAAAATGGGATTTCCAGGATTCCTGTGAAGTCTTCAGTATTAACAGAATGCCTAGAACTTGGGGTATGTTGTATTTATTAAAGCCTCAACATTAGCAAATAGACATAGTATCTAAATAAAACCTATTAACGTTCTGGAGGAAAGTTTTTTTCACTATTTTGTGAAATAAGAAAAGAAAAGCTTAAATCACCCAATGAATCCAAGCAAAATTTCATTAAACAGGTATATAATTTAAAAGACTTGCCAGCTCCATTCTTGAACTAAGAGAGCCTTCTCAAATGTGTTGTCATCACCTTCCACACTTTTAAAATGCAGTAGTGGGGTCAGATCTTCAGTGGTCCAATTCTATGGCTTTTCCAGGTCATAATTTAATTCTCCTGACCTCTGCTTAGCATAGCTAATTTATGCTTGTTATTTTCATATATTTATATTTTGGCTGTCTCAGTTAGATAATTATTATTATTATTATTATTATTTTTTTTTTTTTTTGAGACGGAGTCTTGTTCTGTTGCCCAGGCTGGAGTGCAGTGGCACAATCTCGGCTCACTGCAACCTCCACCTTCCGAGTTCAAGCGATTCTCCTGCCTCAGCCTCCTGAGTAGCTGCGATTACAGGCGCATGCCACCATGCTGGCTAATTTTTGTATTTTTAGTAGAGACAGGGTTTCACCATGTTGGTCAAGCTGGTCTTGAACTCCTGACCTCGTGATCCGCCCGCCTTGGCCTCCCAAAGTGCTGGATTACAGGAGTGAGCCAAAGCACCCACCCGATAATGTTTTGATATATCTTTATTTGGTTTACAAAACCCATACCCATATTTATTTGTTAATTGCTAAAATGCTGAAAGAAAACTGGCACATGATAAAAAGAACACAATTACCTTGTGATAAAACAAACTTCTTTTCCATATCACAAAGTTATGATATTAAAATACATGAGTCATTAGCACTCGTGATAGGTAGTGTATAAGCAAGTTCTTAGAAATGAGGGTCTGACATCATACAATTGGACCGGTGAGAGCAACTCAGATATCAATAGTATTAAACATATTTAATATAAGATAAAATACAACAAATTATATCTAGTGTGAAAATGAGAAGAATTTCTGTATTAAGGAGTCCTTTAAAAACTAAAAACAGGGATTGCAGGCATGCACCACTATGCCTGGCTAAGGCAGGAGAATCGCTTGAACCCAGGAGATTGAGATAGTGCCACTGCACTCCAGCCTGGGCAACAGGAGCAAAACTCTGCCTCAAACAACAAGAACAAACAAACCTAAAAACCATTATAAACAGAAAATAATAATTATGTGAAATATAGGTGACACTAACCTTTTTTCAGTATGCATTACCATCGTATTTGGGGGTACTTATCTTTTTTTTTTTTTTCCCTAGGAGCAATATTTCTTATCATTATTATATACCTAAAAATTAGATCTACCAGCCAAAATAATTTGTGATATTTGCTTCATTTGAATACAGATTTTCACAAAAAGTTTGGCGCTACATTGGAAAAATCACATTATCTAACAAAGAACCTAAGCCAAAAAAGAACAAGATATTGCTTCATTACAAATAATATCTGCTACTGTAGTGGCTTTCAAAAGATTAATTCTTCCTTTAAACAACTTTAAAATGAAGATTATAAATAATATACATATATTTATGAAACTAAACAAAGTATTGAACACCAATAAAAATATTTTAGGAGCATTTCAAAACTAAATATGTATGCCCCAAAAATCACACGTTAGAAGAGGCAAGATATTATGATCATTCTGATTTCTTTAGAACTATGCCTTTCTAACTAAACTTTCTATCAGTGCCTGTTTTATGCAGGGAGATATTATGACTCAGGAAATAGAATTAAAAATAGAATCAACTGCTTACCTCATCATGTCATGAAAATATTTCAGAAAACTACAAAGGCTACTCATGGAAATCACTGATAAGAACAGACTATTTTTTAACATGAAGCCATTTTACCTTGCAACAGCTGGAGTGCCAAACCCAAGGGCTTAAATTTCAAAGCAGTTTACTGGGGCCCGTTTGCCCTTTCACTTGGAATGCCTTTTGCTCTGGTCCAGGAAACACTGGAGAAGCTACATTTTCTAGATTCCCTGAACATGTTAAGCTACTTGGGTCTTTCTCTTACAGATTTCTCTTTTTATTTGTGTGACTGATATAACAAAGGGTATAATTGGAAAGTAAATATATTTTAATTCTCAAGTGGCAGAATTTTTTTTTTTTTTTTGCGTTGAGAAGTGGGCCATGTTTAGCAAGATACATCAAACCCGCATTTTCAGCTTTAATGTAAGAGGACTTGACTACTCTTTGAGGCCCAAGATTTTTATCAATTCATATTAGAGATGATCAAAATGTCCATGTAACAGAAATAAGGATGAAAACCAATGCATTTGCTTGGTAAAGACTTTATTGATTTCTACTTTTGGCTCTAATCAATTTATCTTGCCCAAGAGAAATATAATCAGTCCCTAAGTAGAGCTGTAACATACAAATGTGAATGGAAGATGAGCAGTTATTAAGAGGAACTGTAAATTTTGTAGGAGGCTTCGACACTGCCTGCCACCCAAGTATTGTTCAGATGGCTTGAACACAGGTGGTGTTGCTGGCTAGAAGATGAAGCAGAAAGAAGGGTTTTGTATCTTGGGCTACATGCTAGACCACCCTCTGTCTCAGTCTCAGCTTTGGGGAAATGTTCATTCCCATTAGAACACACCCTCAACAAAACAGTGGGATGAGCGGTGCCTTGGGATCAACTACTACAAATCAGAATTTGGAAAATGTGTTGCCCCTTTAATGCACACCCATCATCTAAGGCTGGGAACATCATGAAGGCATCAAAGGAATAAGAAGCACAATTCACACTGTGTTTGCTTGAGAGATGACTGCTTTCAAAGTAGGGTTTTCTAAACAGTGTCCGAGTGACCCTCATGTTATGAAACCATTAGAAACAGCATAACAATACCATGTGCTTATCCATAAAGATGACAAAAAGAGGGAGCATTTCCAGCACTCCTACTACAACCATTTCAAAATAAAAACTCAAGTATATAGACTACAATGCACTAATTTTTAACAAGAGGGATTCCTAGGAATTCAGGGGGAAGTTGGGCTTCCTAATTGTGCACAGGAAATAGAGGAGATTTAAATCAAACCAGTTTAATGTTCTCTGTTGGTGGTCTTGGTAACTAAGACGCCTTGACATTGCTGGATAAAATTCATATTACTTTTATGCTTTGTGCTTGTTCATCACCCGACTATTTCAAGGCTCAATATTCTTGTAAAATATAAAGTGAACATTATGCGACTACTCTAATAATAAAATTACTGTGAAAACAAGTCCTCAAGGCGAAAAGGACATAATGTTTCTACTAGACAAGCCACATACTAACATGTCATTCAAACATGTCATTAGAAATGAAAGTTCTAAGCCAGATTAATTCATGAACCAAATAGATATTCCAGGGTAATCTTTAGCATATGGTGTATTAAATCAATCTTGGTAGTCTCTTCCTTCAACACTGGTTTGAGGTTTAAAACATGGAAAAGACCATGTATTAGAAAGCAGTCCAGTTAAAGACTAATAAAACAATAATAGTTATTATAACCATTATGTTAGTTATATGACCAATTCTCTCTGAGGGCAAGAGAGTGTGTGTAGCCTCAAACCACAAAGGGTCACACCCTGTGAATGTATACAGATGGTATGTCCCAATGGGGAGATAAAGCATTCTTATCCTTGAGCAGTCTCAGTGGTCTGTGCTATGGTAGGAGGTCCTCTTACTTCTTTCCATCAGGAAGGGCTACTGGATACTATTGCAAATAGGAAGGAAATATGTGGCTAACCAAATATTTATGGTTACTATCCTGTAGACATTCCTATTCGCTATAGCTGGTATCTAATAACGTACTACACTTCCTCCTCCGTATGTATGCTCAGATGCAGAGGCACTGAACTGCACTGCTTCTGAGAATGCCCAGTGGCATAACATTGAAAGAGTCTGAAGAACTGAGTAGAAGGTACTGATGCTGGTAACTCCCAAAGACCCCTGACAGCTTCTCTCCTTAACTGGGTGTGTCGCCAGCTGAACTACTGTGAATCCATGCTTGTGTCCCATACATTATATTCCTCTAACTGTAGGGCTAATTAGATGACCCTTTCAATTCAGAAAGGTCTATTATGATCTCCAGAGTGTGCCAGTGAGGCTTGAGAAAAGTAGTGGACTATATGTGATGAATAAAATACCTTGTTCTACAATTCTCTTGAAAATCCATGGATGAATGTGTCATAAAAAAACCAAAACAAACAAAAAAAAACCACACACCTCATTAATGTAATCCAAGTAAGCTTTATCATTCTTAAGGATTTCTCAAAAAAATGATATTGGGTATTACAGGGCAAAAGAAAACAAAGCAAGAAACACCCAGTCACTCCCCCAAGCCAAACAAATAGTAAACCTCAGTGGACATCTTCCATCTTTGAGATGCAGAGGACAGAAGAAGAAGAAAGGGAATGTGGTTTCTGAGAGTTCTAGAGCTTGTATCTCACCCCACTGCGTTGTTCTAGTGTCAGTTCAGGACAACTGCTGACCACCAGAAAGACATATTATAACATGACACTGAGATGAAGGGCAGCAGCCCTCTTCTAAACTGAAAAAGCAGCTTCCTAAGACATCAACACCCTGTATGAAAAGACTGCACTGTCTTGCAACTTTTTACCAAGAAAACGTGAAAAATGTGATGTCCATGTGTTAGTGCTTGAACCCCATTCTTAAGGCATTAGTATTGCTTACAGTCATTTTCTACAGAATCGTGTGTAATCTCAAACATGTGTCAGGCTATGTGTTCCCTATTTGCCAATTATTTAATTAGCTCTGTTTGTTCGAGATACAGGCAACGTAATATTTCTTTACTTCCTGTGTTTCAGAATGAGTGAGTATATGCCAAATATTTTCAAAAGTCTGCAGATGTATCCTATTAATCCATACTGTTTGTTAGGGAAGTATCACTAACATCAGAAGAAAAAGCTTCTCTTCTTGTTATACAGACACACTGCCATCACTGACTTTTACCATACTCGAAAAATCAAATCAAAGCCTAAGAGAACTTAAATGTGAAAAAACATGGGCCACTCAGACATCACGCAATACTAAGGCTTATTATGCTTAAATTTTCCTCTGCATTTTCACGTACGCAATTGGTGAAAATATTATTTTAAAGAAAAGCATTCTCGAATGTTCTCCCTTAAAGTAACCTTAAAGTAATATCTGTATTTATGCATAATAATAAAGGTTTGTGCCTACAAAATGCTGAATTACCATGTCTACCTATTTCCTGAAAGATTATGCATCTTTTTATCATTCTGCTGGTGGATTTTGACAAGTGCATCCATTATATGAAATAAATTTCTAGAAAGCCCTTTCCTGAGTTCTAAAAATCTCATACTTTTGTTTTTAAATTATAGCGCTTTTATTATTATCAAGACCCTTAAATAAGGCCCTATGGTTTTTAACAAGTGAAGTCTATTCTCAGCATACAGAAGTCACCTATTGCTTCACTCTGGCTAGACCAACAAGTGGATTCTCCTGTTCATCCACAAACTAATGACAATGACCAGCTAAAACCAAGCAAAACTCATTCCCACTGAGAGTTGTGGCTAAGCTGTCTACAGCTCATGGAGATAACCACCCCATTTCCTGATATGTCCTTTCCAAGTCATAGTGCCTCTCTCTCAAGAGGACTGTTTTGCAAATCAATCAGAAAAACTTTTTTTCAAACAGCGCCTAAATATGTTTTCCTCAACTCAAGGTTCTGCTCCACCTTCATACCTTCCTAAAAAAGAAAATTACTCAAACCACAAGTAGACAGGAAATCTGTCATGTAAAAGGATGAATGACCGGTCATCCTTCTTCATAACCAGACCTCATGACTGCAGAAAGGGGCTTTCCATTTGTCAAACCACACTGAAGTGAAATATGCTTTTCTCACTCTTTCAGTTCTGCACTGCTTTCTTTCTTCTTGTTTTTCAAATCTGCCAAAACTGCATTGATAGCTAACAAACTTCCCCATGTGACCTCTGTCTGTAGCTCTCCAAGGTCAAACTGATGCAACATATTTGTAGAAGCTTGGTTAGGAAAAGTTAAAAAAATGGAAACTCTCTCCTCAATTTGCTTCTTAGACATGATAGTGGAGTGGAGAGGCTTCGAGATGGCTCATCTCAAGTGTGAAATATATTATTGAATAAGCAGAGAGGGCATTATTGAGGCAGAAATTATATTTCCAACGTTTCAAAACACATCTCTCCTCCTTCATGAAAAACGTTCCTACATAAGTGATTCACGCTACTTCCCCAAATTCTACACACTCTCTAAAGAAAACAAGTACAAAGAGCTGAGAGGACTCAACAGCACCATTATTCTGTTATGCAATCTTCTCTCAAAGACATACACTGAGTATTCTCCCCACTGACGCTCTAAGAGTGACATTCAGGCCAAGAAAGGAGTTAGTTTGAGCTAGAACCACAGAAAGTGATCACCTGAGAAGTCTGAGGTTTTAATAAGACCCTGGTGCACTAAGCTTGCTGCTCATCTGAACAACAAGGTGTCAAAGCTGGTTCAGAAGCAGGTAGCTATCTCCCCACCAACTCCACCTCTACCCTCCAGGGGCAGCTGGACATCCAGTTCAGTTCATTCCTCAAAGTGGGAATGCTGATCGGGGAACCACCTGTCCTACGGAAAAGACCACAGTGAACATCATGATAAATGAGAGTATGATGGCTCAGTTCATGGGGGCAGCATTCTTCTTGAATCTTAACTTATTGGTAAATGTCCTTGGTAAAAATAAATAAATTAATTAATTAAAAGCGGCAACAAATAATTTCTGGCCAACCGATGCCCAGGCATCTCCTCTCTCATAAGTGAACAAATACTTCTTCCCCTCTAAGGGACTCCACAGTGTCACATTCTCCAGAAGATTAACCTCATGGAGTTATTATCAGTCACCTGAGAATTTCACATTAACCAGTCCTCGGAAGACAGTGGCACACCATGGATAAAAGCCTAGCACAATGACTGGATTTTTGGGAAGTGGTTGATAACTACCATTAAGAGTTATTCTGCTTTGTAGCTCCTAGTCTCACTAGGCTCGTCTTATGACTTTGTTCACTCTTTTTGAATGTGAAGAACAAGATAGTTTTGGTCTGTTTGAACCCTTGTTCAATCTAATGACTCGCGATGGAGAACGTAGTTAAATTTCAGTGTCTTGTGACCAAAAATACGGTTATGCTCAAGCCAGTGATTTTACTTCTGATTGGTTCATTTGTGTGTTCATTCTGTTATGTGACTAATATTTATTGCCTAATTGTTATTCAGTTATGAAAGGGAAAAAGAGGTCCTTAATGATTAAACCCTGACACCGATTGTCGGTATCAGAATTGGCATTTCTGTGACTCACCCATTATACTGTCTGTCCCGTTGGCAGGAGGCGTACAGGAAGAGGTGCTGTAATGGTTTGTGCCACTACGATGGAAAGTGGACATCGGAGGAAGACTGGAATTGATGTCTGCTGAGGAGTGTGATGGATAGCTCTATAGCAAGAAGCAGAAAAAGGTGGCCATATTTAATCATAAGGTATTCAGTGAGTTATTTTCAAATACTTCTCTCACAACTCTCTATTTTACAATGGAGACAGCTATTAGAATTTCAAAATAGCCAAGAATATATCTTGCTTAGATCTGACAGCTTTCATTTTTCAAATAATAAGTTATACAGAAACACAGTTAGCTTGGGTTTGCATCAACTGTGGAGGAATATAATGGCAATGAGGGGCATTGAGAAATGATCACAATCTTGAAATCTGCAGATTACTGTTTAAAATCATCTCCAGGGTTTCAGCGGCATAAAAGACCACTCTACTATTAATTTTTTGTGTGTGGCCTGCTGATCAAGTGGAAAAGATTCCACTATATAATGAATAAAACAACATTATGATCCACAGGGCTTATATTACATTTCATCCTGACTTTCTTGAAACTAAATGGCAAAGACTAACCAGTTTCCAATCTTCTTCTTCCCAAATTAAATTATTATTTTTGAACCCCAGCAACAATAAAATTTAGTAAATAAAAAATTTAAAAAGCACTAATGGTTAAATATCTCTCTTACTCATCAATATGTAACCATTGACTATACTGAATTAAATTAGGACCACATGACTTATTTTGGTTTGAGTCCTTTCTTTACATGCCCCACCTACAAGCAATCCTCATATAGCTGGCAATGAAAGAACAACATCTTTACAGAATCATTTGGTTTAAGACTCTGCTTTGAGTTTAATTATTACCTTAGTTTTCCAAATAAGCTGCCTTTCTTGGGTATGCCACAGTGCCTGTAAGGTGGCAAATTAGTTGCAATCTACCCATCTGCTTGGGAATGAACAGATCACTAAAATGGACATAGTAATTTACAAAAATGTGCTGAGCTATTTTGATAAAAAGCAGCTTCAAAAGTTATTCTCATAGGCATCTGAATGTGTTATGTAAAGTATTAAAGCTAAAATACACTTTTTCTTCATATGCAATATATTAATGGATGATGAGGCTTTATTGTATCATTATTGGAAACGCTCTTAAAATTGTTTATTTCAAAATTAGAGATTGAATATGATGCTGATAGTCACGGGTATTTAAAACCCAAGCATTTGCTCAGGAGGAATGAAATGATAGTCTCTTGAGTGTTGCCCTATTTACTCTGTGAGATCCATCTTGAATTCTACCTCTTTCTTGAAGAGTCCCTAACTACCTCCAACTCTTCCACCATATCTTCTCTCTGGGTCCCTAATGCACTTACATTCTGCACTATGCTCTTTAACACTTAATTATATTTTGCCTTTCATTTCTTGCTCTTTCTAATGTATTTTCACCTATATTGTAAACTATTTAAAGGAATAGAGCTTATAGTTCTGCATCCCACAACCTGCGGCTAACTACTGAACACATAATTATACCATATGCTCAATGAACAATTGGTTAACAGTTAGAATTTACTAAACAGTGGATTGAAGTATAACTTATTTGAGAGCCAACTAGTCTAAGGAAATGAATCTATGTATTAGAGGTAGGATTTTCAATGATACATGAATGTTTTTGAAAATATTACCTCTGGAAAACCAAAACAGCCCAACTTAAAGGACGTCAGTAAAAAAGTTAAGATGATGCCTTTACATCTTTCCAAGTTCCTGAGAATGCTTTCCAAATTTTTAAATTCCATGGACCTCTTTCTTTCCTTGACCCCAAAATTCCTTAGGCTACCTGTTAAACTCACTTCTACTTGCCACTTAATGAATGCCCCAGGTAGTCCATGGAATTTTCTCCAATGAAAAATAATAGTGGGCTTATTCCATAGTACAGCTAATCTGAAAGCTTAGCAGGGATAGAGCTATTTCTGCTATAGAGGTAAACACTATAAGAAAATGGAGGAAAAGAAACAGAATGTGGAAAAAAGAACAAAAAAACAGATGACGGGCCGGGCGCGGTGGCTCACGCCTGTAATCTCAGCAATTTGGAAGGCCAAGGCAGGTGGATCATGAGGTCAGGAGATCAAGACCACGGTGAAACCCTGTCTCTACCAAAAATACAAAAAATTAGCTGGGCTCGGTGGCGGGCGCCTGTAGTCCTAACTACTTGGGAGGCTGAGGCAGGAGAATGGCGTGAACCTGGAAGGCGGAGTTTGCAGTGAGCCGAGATTGCGCCACTGCACTCCAGCCTGGGCGACAGAGCAAGACTCCATCTCAAACAACAACAACAACAACAACAACAACAACAACAACAACAACAAAGAGATGACTAAGTTTAACTTCACTTCTACACAGTCCTATTCCATGTGGAATTTCTGAAGAACAGACGAACTACAAATCAGTCTGAAATGTACAAAAATCAAAAAAAGAGGAAAAGAATAATAAATATTTAACTAACTATAATAATCAGAAGATGAAACAAAACAAAACAGATAGTCACATTGGTGAGAATCTTTGGGCCCTTTTAACTTTATGTAAAACGGGCAGTAATTTGGGATTTGATGAAGGGTTAATGCTGAGTTCACAGAATAAAAGGAAAAATTAATCCCCATAGATTATAAAGATGGAAACCAATGAAATCCATGTAAATCAGTTATTTTTAGAGATTCGCAGAAAATTAGATGCTGAAATAAACTAATGAGATTTATAACTAGATTATTTTACATTAAAAACTATCTTGAAAACTACTGTCATTCAGAGATGTAATAAATACACCAGAGAATAATGTCTCTTTTAGAGGATTTAGGGATCAACTATAAGAGGTCCTCTTAGTCTCTCAATCCAGCTATTACTGTCTTTCCTGCTTGCTACAAAGGACATGAGGAGTGTGACAAAGTGTGAGGCTTTACATGCCCACTATTCATTCATTTTAACTTGTGATGCCCAAGAGTAGCGTATTTTGTGTCTAGTAACAAAGTAACTGTTGGAAATGTTTCCATTAGTGATATGCTGGTTGATAATTCAAAGATTGGAAAAATATAATAACTGGTGCACATAAATAAGAATAAAATCATGCTTTGGGTTTGGGCAGGATTTCGCAACCTTGGCACTACTGAACCTTGGCACTACTGATTCTTTGCTGTGGAAGCTCTCCCGTATATGACGTCATGTTTACCAGCACCCCTAGCCTCTATGCACTGGATTCCAGTAGCATCTAGTCCCTAGTTGTAACAATGAAAATGTCCCCAGACATTGCCAAGCGTTCCCCAAAGGGAAAAACTGCCATCAGTTGAGAATTACTGAAGTAAGGGTTTATGTTACAAAAAAAATAAAAGACAACAGAACTTCCTTTAAAGGAAAATTCCAGATTCCTAGGACTGTTTCGCCCTGTAGTGCAAAGACCATGCCTAAATCATGCCAGACAGTGAGGACTCTATCCTGTTCTTAAAAAGAACCCTGCCAAGTCATTCCAAATGTAAAATCATCTACAACAACCCATTCCAAAGCTTAATCGCAAACTCCATTCATCTGAGTGATTTTGTGTGGGTATCTGTAACACAGTAATGATTAGCTGTGGGATTCTGTTGGACAGGCTAAAACTGTAAAGGGGATTTAAAGACTAAACGTTGGTAACTTGACAGTTGCTACTGAAAGTATGTGGATCTGAAGTTTTATAATTACACATTCTGTTATAACATGGCATAAAGTGATGAAGGCAATGATGTTTTTAAAATGTTTTATCTTTAGAGATAATATCAACTTGGCCAAATTATCCCCCAAATAATCCAGGAACAGCACTTAGCTTTTTCTTAAACTATCCCTTTGTTTAGTATGGGGCTAGCCAGATGCCAAGAATAAAATTATAAGGAACTACCATTATTTTCAACTGAAACGACACCAACTGCTACTGTATATTCAAAGTATTCTCAGTGTCAGATTCTTCTAAGTCACTTCAGTAAAAGATTTTCAGATGGTTAAATACTGCAAGTACAATGATAACTAGATACAATAATTCAATAGTTTCACTAACAGTGGGAAAATTCATTAGTATACGTTACAAGATAGCTTATTCATGTCCCCTTTAAAACAAAAATTCTACTCTCTGAAATCTGTTAACTGATCAGATGAAAAATGAAAATCCTGTGTTTTGTGATAGGTAAATGGCATTGCAAATATAGCTTCTGATATAGCCTATTGGGTTACTACTTCAAAATGCTCTTTTCTCTCTGGTTGATAATACTGTTTTGGTTCTGTAAGACTTTTTCTAAAAGGAATATAGTTGGTTTCCATTTTGAAATTACACTCTTTGTGCATGGAAGCATATTTTAAAGCTGCTTCCCAAGCAGTGAACTGGACTAGGATAAAATCAAATCGCCTAACTCAAAACTCTCAAGAATGACAGGAAAAGAAAGAAACACAGAAGGGAAGAAAAATTAACGTCAAATGGGCAACTCTTAAAAGAACTGAAATTCCAACATGCTGGTATAGTGCCTAAAACTTTTACTTGTAATCAAAACTTTCCTTGCTCATAGGACACATATAGTTTTGACTGATGATGAGTTCCCAGAGAATTGGAAAATGATGGTGGAGAAATGAAAATTTTAGCCAAAACGAATTCTAGCATAATAATAGTTGATATAGTTGACATTTCTCTAAGCTTTCACTCTAATATCTCCAAATAGGAGGTGGGTGAAGAGAAAATTTGAAAACAAGTCATCTGCTATTTACTGGAAATGTGCTGAAATGTGAGATAGTTTGTGATTTATACATTCAGTCTTGGGAGATGATACAAAAAGGCCCATTCCATTTCCATTGTTTGCCTCTCAGGAATGTACAGGCTAATTGACTACTAAGGCATCTCCACCACTAGGAACAACTAAATATGGATTTTCAAGGATATCAGAAATCTTAACTTCTGGAATTTTTTTGATTATTGGAGTAGGATATCAGATCCTGTTTCTTATATGTACTGGTTAAGCAAAAGAGAGCAAAGACCACATGAATCCAGAATGACTTCCTTTATCAGAACAGAAAAAGAAACCTATGTGTGGATATGAGAAGAAAAAGGGACAAATGCAAGATGAAGAGTAGCGGTGTAAGTATCACCTAGGATCACTGGATTTCCCATATGCTTTCACATTTGTAGGATTTGAGGTTCACATATTAAGCTATGTTCTTGCACAAGGGATTCAAATTTCATCTTATCTGCATCCCAAATCTCACTCAAGATCTAGGCTCTTTCCTCCCTTTAATGACAGACTTAAGTTCAACAGTGGATTCTGGGCTGTGGTGACATTTAAGGCTAGAAGAAAGTCAGTTGAGTTGTTTCCTTCAGGATAAAGAGACATACTATGATAGATGAATGTAGGTGATGGACAGAGTGCAAACGTTTAGTAATGAAAGACTTAACATTCTAGAGCCCAGCAGTTTTCACCTGGAGTGAGGCAAAACACAGTATGAGTGGCAGGCTAGGATGGGAATTAAAATACTGAAAAATGGGAATCTGATCTATGTAGAAACCTCATGCTTTCTCTTACTGATGGAAGTCTACAGAAAATATAAACTTCTTCTTTTGGATACATCACAACAGGCCAAAGCTGACATAAGCCAGTCAAGCGGAAATTAAATGCTCCTGGGTGATGCATATAACCTACTGACCATCACTCTGCCCTCTGCAGTACATCCTTTGAAACCACAGATAGCAAAAAATGACCAGGAACCACCATGTTAAGATTTTGCAACTTAAATAAGTATCTATTTATGTACTCAAGGAAGCTGACATTGTGATAAAGAAGGCACAGAGCAAAACACAATAAACAAAAGAACAATGCCAGAGAGAATCTGGAAGGATTTACAAAGGTGATCTGATCCTGTTACGTCTTTGATCACAGAAAGAATACAACTTAAGAACAATGGGTGTGTGCAATTTTTGCACTTATTTGCAGAGTCCTTGTGTACATGCACGGAAAGACAGAGGATGAAGTATAATAAACTAGCTGTGATATTCCCATTATCGTGTACATCTGCCTTACCAAACGTTCATGTGGATGCAGGCTACAGTAGCTGCTGGACTGTGGAATATGAGAAGAGTTGCCCAACATTCCTGCATAGCCAGGCTGATTCATCCCACTGGAGGAGCTCCAAGGGTCACTGCTGTGATGGCCATCTGTAAAGGACAAAGAGAACCATGACTTTCTGAGGCATTCAGCCTTGCCTTATAGAATAGGGTTTTTTCATATACTTGAAAATGACTGCCTGTTGTGTTATTCATCTTTGTGTTTGTTAGCTGATTACATCAGAAGACAGTCATCATTTCTTCCCAAGTGGCTCTATATTGTCAAACAAATATAAACACTTAAAGTGTTCTTGGTAAAAATTCAACTGTAAAAGAACAACAGAGCATACTTCTACCACGAATTATGTCAAGTCAGCAAGGTAATTACTGCTAAAGGAAACATTTCTTAGAAGTCTTCTAACCCTTTTTTCTATGAAAACCAACTAAAAAGTTAAATTGTTCCTAAACTTTGGGGTGAAAAGTATTTGAGAAATTACAAAGTTGACAAGTTTTAAAAGCATATAAAGAAGTATTAATTTTAAAAAATCTTAGGTTGAAAATGTTTAATTTCATTTTTAACATACGCAATAGAATTAAAGTTGGAATTTTAATTATATTATGGCATACAGAGAAGATGAATCTCAAATATATAGTTCTTAGGATATTTTATTTGTATTTTTTGGTGTATAGCTATATAGCTATCTTAAACCTTCAGTAGCAATCCAAAGGGTACACACATGCACTAGGTGGCTATTATATTACAGATAATTTTGAGAGTCTCTGGATTTTATAAAATTATTTAAGAATTATAGAGGTTTAAAATTATATAAAGTATCTTTCAATATGAGGTTAACCTTTTGTTAACACCATTATTAAAAACATCCCTACAGATTTTTTCATTCTCTGGGCCTGTTGGCCTACAGGTTATTATTAATAATTGCTATTGTTAAGGTTTGGTTTCCCAAGCTTAAGGGAAAAGAAGATCTACATTACTGCTAAATTCATTCATTTTTTTCTTTTTTTCAATACTTTAACAAAAAGTATTGAGTACTAGGTATATACCAGGCCATCAGCTGGCTGTTAAATGTATAGCAGATATTGCTTCCTTGAAAATAAGATTATTTTTACCATAACATTTTATTTAATAAAGGCCTATTAAAAAGTTAGGAAATAGAAAAGTTAAATCTGACACTGTATTTCATGAAGCTTTTTTTCACTGAGTTCTTAAATCCGGAAGTTAGAATTTTGGAACTGGACTCATTTCAGATTGGGGGGAACAGTTTGTAGATTCCTCTCTTTAAGAACCATGCAAGCAAAATCATGTCTGTGATTTTGACAACTTCAGAGTTTTAACTAGAAGATGGAAATAGAAGTTAAAAATAAGAGGCCACAGTAGTGAGTTTACAATATGCCCCAGACAGTTTCTGAATATCTTTCACCTTAATTGCATATTCCTTCAAGTATTGAATTCTCAGGGCACCAAGTAACCCTCTACTGAAGGGAAGCTGATATGGGACAGGACCGTGATGCAAGTGCTTCTGTGGCCATGATGTGAAAACACAGGATTTTTAAAAAGTTATCATTCATGTACTTGAGCTTTTGTCCTTAGATTACGAAGGTTTAAATATCACCTTAAATTCAAATATGAAGTTCAAGACCACTAACATTTTAAATAGATGGCACACATGACAAATAAATTGAAAACATATACCACTGAACAAAAGTCTCCTGACAATGTGATACACTGGGTGGCAATGCATTTAGGACTGTTAACACAGAATACTCTGCTTGATGCAGACTTATAAAAATACATATTCTACATAAATTATGCTTTTCACAGTAAATTAATATTTATCACATCCCATGATCTTGGCATAATGTTGTTTTGAAAGAATAGAATTAGACGTGTGCAAATTAATTGTGCTCATCATAAATGTCAACTCAATTTTTTTTTTTTTTTTTTTTTGCTTTTTGGGTGTGCATATGCAGAGAAACAAATTTGTTCCCCATATTTTGGGTGGTCTGCTAGGGAAAGGAGCCTACTGATTTAATTTACCTGGCCTACCCAGCAATGTGCACCCTTTGAGAAAGCCACTTTCCTGGGCAGACAGAAGAAATGTATCCTTCCACCAATTTTTTCAATCAAAATCTGTTTTGTGTAATGGATCCTTGAGTTGCCAATCTCTGTAAACACCTGTAGGACAATATCTCCCACTGCTCACCAAAGAGGGGACTGATGCTGAGGTAGCTACTGTTTACAGCTGAAGGTGATAAGCTTTTTGTCATGGCACAAAACGCATCCAGGTGACATAGCCTGCTGTGTCCCTTTGAGAGTTACACCTAGGATGGGTCACAAAGATAAAAGACTTCTGACACATGAGCTCTATTATGTGTGGAACAACTTCTCTCTATTCCCAAGGGAGCCATTCCACCCAATTTTATAAATTTCCATGGAATTTCACATGTGAACTAACAAACTAAAAGAGCTAACACACTGAAGAGAAGGAAGATTAATATCTTTTAATGAGAACGACTTTGAGTGTGTCCACTATAATCAGGCTGCTTCCCTGGTACTCTCTGCCCCAAATGTGCTCCGCTTCCTGTGACATGGCCCTTCCTAGAGGTACATAAAGAAAGAAAACCCATGGCCCGTAGACAAGGCTTATACAAATAAGGTTTTCATACCTGGGCAAAAAGAGTTAAATTTTTGCACTCAGGGGTTCTTGGTAAATTCCTCATCTAAATTCAGGGCATTAACTTGGTAACAAGATAATTACATTAGAAATAAGTGCCACACACATATCAGGATGGAGTCCTTAGGAGCATACTCCAAGTGGTTCATTCTTGAAGTAGCTGCTGTCATTTCAAACATCTTGGTCTTTTTAAAAATTTATTTATTTATTTATTTATTTTTTGAGACGGAGTCTCGCTCTGTTGCCCAGGCTGGAGTGCAATGGCACAATCTCGGCTCACTGCAAGCTCCGCCTCCCAGGTTCACGCCATTCTCCTGCCTCAGCCTCCTGAGTAGCTGGGACTACAGGCACACACCACCACACCCAGATAATTTTTTGTATTTTTAGTAGAGACAGGGTTTCACCATATTGGCTAGGATGGTCTCAATCTCCTGACCTTGTGATCTACCCGCCTTGGCCTCCCAAAGTATTGGGATTACAGGCATAAGCCACTGCACTCGGTCACATCTTGGTCTTTTTTGAGCAGCAGAAAGGTATACGCTATCCATGGCAAGACTAAAAGCTCAGTGTAGGGACACACATCCATGTATTTAAACATACTGGATAATTCTGTATTTTCTACATTTGTCTTCTCCCCCAAAAGTTGGGTGTTTTATCCTAAACCAGTTACTATGTTGGGACAGAACTTTCACCATGTAATATTCCAGTCTGTGGTAGGTTACTTCATCTTGGAGCCTTGTTCTTACCTACGAATTAGTAAGTGGATGAAAATTTTACATAAGGTTACACATTAGGCCAACTTGTTCCCAGCTGGCTAAATCCAGGATGTTCTAAACATACATGAAGATGAACCACTTCTAAACTAACAGCTACATCGTCTTGGGGATGGTGAATATGCTGAAATGGTTGGTCATGCATGGAAGACCAGCAGGAGCATTGGCTCTAAGTGAAGCAGATCAATCTAATCTTAACCCATTACTGCTCAAAGGGGTTTAATTGTAAAGAAAGGCCTAGTACAGTTTTAATTAATAATCAATTTTTAAGGAATTCAATTCCTAAGAAGAGTATGACTTCAAAAATTCTACACGCGTCTACTATTCCACTTCTTTTGCCCTATCTGTGACATTAAGTGACCCAGGAAGATGCTACCCTGTGGCCTTTCCCTCAGAAGCAGCAGCATCTTACCTTGCATGAAGAAGGAGCTAGGGAAAGTGCTGGTTGCTGGTTTGGAGGAAGGATAGCCTGGTGAGTCCCTATTGTAGTCGGCAGTGCTTGCTGATGGAGCATAGACCTGAGGAGAAAGAACCAACTGAGTTTTGCTTTTTGCATTGACCAAAGCATCTGAAGTTCCATTCTTCTATAAGAAGTAGGCAGAAAGTGCTACATTTCTACTCTTTCCAGTTTAAATCTGAACAAACCCTAGAAACAGTGCCCTTTCTGAACACACTAAAATAAAAACAAAACAAAACAAAACAAAAGCTCAGTGTATTTGTGTGAATAGAAAATAACCAGGTGTGTTATATTCCAGTCGATGTAAACCATGTCTAGCTGTAAATACGCTGTATAATGCCCATAGGGTAATCCTGTGAGTCTAAGCACTTCTTTCTTTTTCTTCTAAACACAGATGGTCCATAAGCATGTAAAAAAGGTAAAAACAGAAAGACCTGCATCAAACCTCTTCAAATGGTAGAGTAAAAACTCTACCTTTCAATTAAAAATTTCACTTTTACAGAGAGGAGGTAGGGAGGGGAGGGGGGAGCGGACAGACAGAGAGAGAGAGAGAGAGAGAGAGAGAGAGAGAGAGAGAGAGACAGAGGGAGAGACAGAGAACACAAATGAACTATCCAAACCACAGAAAATGATAAATATATCTTAGAATATTAAATTCCCACAGTGTCAGCTTTTTGCAGAGATGCATGAAAAAGGCCATTAAAAGCCTGGATCTACATAAGACCACCAACAATCAGCGTATGCAAAGGAAGCGGGAGGAGGGAGCCCTCCTTTTTCGTGCTTATTATATTTGTGTGTACAATAAACTTAAAAAGTGTGCCAAAAACCTAATTTACTTACATTCATTTACTAATACTCATGAAACTTGGGAAATCAATTCTTTATAAAAATAGCCTGTGTATTTTCTTGTTTATGTTTTCTTTAAACAGGACAGCATATTAGAAAAGCACAAATTCATAAGGTATAGTTTAACTTCAATTGGTTTTCCCCCTTGCCTTTTCTGCTAAATATAATTTTTTTTAATCCCCATTTTCTTTTGCTCTCAAAGTTCCTCTCTCCAGATGGTCAGAAAGACTGAAACACTGTCATCCTCTTGATGAAAATGGATACCTTCCTGCCTCCATTTTGAAGCAGGCAGCAGCTCACAAAATTGGCAGTGAGCCTACAGTGATATTCACAGGTCACAGTAAAAGGAAAAGAAATTCATCAATAAAAAGGCAAGTGCAGGGTTACCAAAAAATAACTCTCATTTTTTTTACAGTGCACACAGAATAAACACCCCAAGAAAAAATTATATAATTGCTCTCAGAACACCATGAATCATAAACTAAGCATTAATACAAGGTTTAGGATTTCACAAAGCATAGGTCCACAGAGACAGATGTGGGAAAATATGCATCTACATCCATACATCAAATAAACGCTACACATGCCCCAAAGTGCCCTTGAAAATTGGGAGGTCCTGGAGCTTTAAAAAAACAAAAACAAACCAGAAAAGCCCACTCACACTTTAGAAAACAGGGATTTTTCTTAAGGCACTAATGGATATAAGCCCTATATTTCACTGGACTTTATTTTGTGATTTTCATCACATTTTAAATGTATAAACGGTGATTTGCTTCTATTTCCAGAGGGCTTACAGTAAGGAAAAAAACTTTTTTGAGTATTTTTAAGAAACAAAGAATAAAACTTTGGCTAGGAATCCAAAAACAAACCAACAATCTAAGTTCTATCAACCAAATCTCAGAATTTTCTTGAGAACTATTAACTAACAAACAGTTTGTGAATTACTACTAAAGGTATTTAGAGAAGGTCTTGAGAGAAAGCTAACAAGATGAAAGAAACATCACGGGAAAAGGGGAAATTGAAAACTGACAGAATGATTGTAGTGTGACTATAATATATCTACATGCTATTAGGCTGACAGCAATCTGTCCTCAGTATTAACATAAGCATAAGCTAAGTGTACTATGGAATATTCCCAAATTTCAGAAATCAATATATTTATTATAAAACTAAAAGGAATCTGTGACCCATATTATTAAATCGCCTTACGTTTTAAAACAAAATCTATTTTTTCTATATACTGTACTTTTAATTGCATATTCTATTACATTATCCTTAAACATATATATCATTATGTCAACACCATTTGATGACACCTAATTTTTTTTTTTTTTTCCAATTTGGATAGAATTACTTGGCATTGCTTTTGGAAGATAAGGAAAAATCTTTGGTTAATTTTGGTTATTTACAAGGAGGCTACCTTGACTATGAATTATAATCAAGCTCAAATATCTAAGAGTAGGTCACTTACCCCAAGTTCATAAATATTGGCTGCATGGAGAAGAGTATCTATGGGCTTGAAATGTTTTTAGGTTATATTATACTATGCAATTTCTATTCTTCTGCTGTTGTAGCCAATTCAAGACTTTTTAGATAAGATGAAACTCTTTGTTAATAGGCAATGGACCACTGTTTATAGTTTTTTGTATAGACAATTTCTACATATTTTATACATTTTCTTTAATAATTTACAAATCAGGTACAATTTTATTCATCTTCCATTTAGATACTTTATCATTCTTATCTCAAAAGTTATTTTCAAGGTAAGATCTCTATATTTTTATTTATATAAATAAATAAATATCACATATAACTATACCTTTTTAGAGAAGGGAACCAACGAATTTTAGTTCAACCTCCCACATTTCAAATATAAGAAAACTCAATAATGAAATGGTCAAAGAAACATTACTCTTTTCACCGTTTGACAGGGTACTTTTATTTAGAATGGTGGCAGAGATATAGATGGTATTTACGAAAACACCATGATCATAATATTCACAGTTCAGTTTATCTCTAATGGTTTAATCTTTCATAACCTGGATGACCAGTAAACTGCTTCATTATTTTTACTTCAGTTAACTCTTTTGCCAATTTCTCAATCAAGCTTTCAAAGTATGGGTTTCAATAAGGTATTTGATATTGACATTAAATTCAATAAGAAAAGCTCATATCCATTCAGTTTTTGGTGAAAAGCTCATATCCATTCAGTTTTTGGTATTATTATTCTAAGTATATAGAAAGTTTAACAACACAATTGTTAAATAAAATAGCTTCATTTAATCAATAGAATAATAACAAACATCCCAGATCTCTTCAAAGAGTTGAAATTATTTTTAATGACTAACACCAGAAAATGAGTCCAATCTAACATGAAATAAAAATCCCAAATTCTAGTACCATGTATTGGAGTGACCCCAATGATGAAATATGAGGAAAATCTAACAAGAAACAAATACCTATCCTTGAATTTTTCTCCAATAATATGCTTAGATCAAGGTGATCGCTGGCATTCTGATTTCTCCCACAAGAGTAACTAAAGAAGTGTGAAACTTTTGTTGTCGAAACTGGAAATGGAAAGACTTGGTGAAACTCATAGGTCACAGCCCTTTTAGTAAATTATTTGTTGAGTAAAAGCTTCATGGAAAACTGGTAACATAGTATATTTAATATGCAAAGTTAGCGCCATTATCTCTTCTCTTATAATCCTGAATTTAGCAGGCAATCATACATATAGAAACCCTGAGTTCAACAAAACTCTCTAGATAACACAACTTTGAATTGACAAAAGTAAAAAAAGTTTTCATTTTACAGACTTAATTTTCTTTTTTGTAATCTGAGAAGTATTACAATGGTACATTAGCTGTTCCATTCAATGTTTCCAACTATTCTTTCTGCACTCATCAAAGAAAAAACAATTTAATTTTTTCTAAATGAAACCTGTGCCTAACAGAAAAGAACAACAAGCAAGCACAGAAACCAACAAACAAAATGAAACAAAGGTATGCCTCCTATTCTTTTCCTTATGAGGCTCTCATTTTTACTGGTCTTGGCATATCAGTTTCACTTATGGACATTTTAAAGTAATAATGATTACTCATTCGTTTAGGGCCTCTTGTGGAACAACTTTGGTGGCAGGAGTTTCACACACATTATATCTAACCTTCAAAATGATCACACAAGGCGGATATTATTAATATTATCTTTCCTATTTCACAAGGCTGACATATCATAAGAAGCTCAAGTGTATTGCCCCAAACCAACTTGGGTCTGACTGCGAGTTCCACCATTTATTAACTAGGCAATTTTGGACCAGTTACTTTTAACTCTGGTCTTCGGGTTCCTGCCTGTAAAGTGGAAATGACAATGCCTGCTATGCAAAGTTCTTGTGAGAATGAGATGGTATAATGTGTGTAAAGAAACTGGAATGGAACCTGGCACAGATTAATCATACAAAAAACATCAGACATTAGTTGAAGTCTTGTTGCCATTGTTTTTATTATTTGGACAAATGTGACTTAGGAATGTTAAGCTATCTTTCCAGGTTACACATTTTTCCAGGGGTAAAGCAAGGATGTGAACTGATCATCAAAGTCTATGTTCTTTCCATTAAAAAAAAAAATTCCTCGCTTTTAAAGGGCAAAAAAGGTAAAGAAAATCTATTTTAAGCTACTAACACGAGGCTATACTTGAGTCATAGTTTATAGAAATAGTCTTGTGGGGTCTGATAATGACCTTTTAAGAAAACAAAATGTCAGCCAGGTGCGGTGGCTTACATATGTAATCCCAGCATTTTGGGAGGTTGAGGTGGGCGGATCATGAGGTCAGGAGTTCGAGACCAGCCTGGCCAACATAGTGAAACCCCATCTCTACTAAAGATACAAAAAAAATTAGCCAGGTGTGGTGGCGGGCACCTGTAATCCCAGCTACTCGGGAGACTGAGGCAGGAGAATCGCTTGAACCTGAGAGACAGAGGTTGCAGTGAGCTGAGATCGTGCCATTGCACTCCAGCCTGGGCAAAAGGGCAAGATTCTATCTCAAAAAAAAAAGAAAAAAGAAAATAAAATGTCATAATGCATGTTATGGTGAAATCAAGTACATGTTAAGTAACCTGCTGCTTCCTGAAGGGGAAACCTTAACTCCGAGGGAATAAAGAAAAGCGGCTCATATCACATCGCCGTATGTGGTTGGGTGGTAGCCAACTGATTGCCCAGTAGACCTTTACTACTTCTCCACATTACTACCCCTTCGTGATTCTGCCAGTACCATCTGAATATATAATTTCCAAAGAAAAATCAGTTCAGAATCACTGAAACATTGTAATTGAGGCTTTCAGACCCTTCAAGAGAGTTACTGTATGTTCCATGGAAAGCAGAAAACAGCAAAGCAGAATTGTGCCACAGACGCCAAAGTACTAGCTAGGCTCATTCAGTAACTCAGGCCTTGGGAAAGTTCAGAAATATTCCCAACTGCGACAGTTAAACACTCAAATGCCAAGAGTTTACTGTGTGCCACTGATGTCCACAGAACTACCCTTATGCTTTGATGCTTCTCTCAGCGTCTATTGGGAAAACATACTTGTAGGTGATTAGCTTACTATTCAAGAAACTGGGTTGGACCCTCAACTCTTAATATTTTTTGAAGGACATAGGTCTCAGTAAGAAAAATGAATGGTTCCAGTGCAGTGATACGTCCATATTCAGAAGAGTTAAGATGGACCCTGTAATTGTCCTATGTGACCAAGGTAAAGACATTGCTAGCTAACCCATAAACAAGGAGAAGATGTACTCAGAAGAGACAGCCTCCAGACAGTACATATACAGATTTGGCAGGAAACTAGAAATCACCCAGCTCTGGAGTCTGACCGATTAGGTTCAAATTCCAGCTCTCACAATTCCTTGCAAGGACATAACAAAGCAATTTATCTCTCAGAACCTCAGTTATCTTATTTGTCAAATGAACCATTGTTGTGAGGATTAGGGATAATATATGTCAAGCATAATTCCTAATCTGTCATGGGCACTCAATAAATAGGATTATTAATTCTATCTCATAAGAGGTACTCATTACTTATAATTATTTTTAACAATGGGTCTAGAAAGCTGCTGTCCAACTGGCAGTCATTAGTAATATGTAGTTATTTGAATCAAACTCAACCAAAGTTAAGTAAAATTAAATGTTCTGTTCCTCAGTCACAGTAGCCATATTTCAAGTTCTCAACAGCACATGCAGTCACTGGTTACCATACTGAACATCACCAACATAGGACTTTCCCATCACCACAAAAAGGTGTACTGGGGAGTCCCAGTGTAGAGCCATGTTCATCCAAGAGGAAGGCACTGGGCCATGTTTGCCACTCGCTGTCAGGACAGCTATCACAGTAAGCCTAACTCATGTAAGACTTGCTCTTCCTTTAGGCTGGGAAAGCAGGAACTCTTCTGGAGTGCTAGTGGGAGAGGCAAGTTCTATGTATCCCTGCTAGGCATGTAACTGCTGTTCAATAAATGTTGACTGTAATGAATGGCAGGATACTGAGATCTTAGCTTTATTTATTATATTTAGAGTCCTTCGTACTATTGCATATTTCTTAAAGTCTTTTTTTCTAACCATCTGCCAAAATACTTGCAAGGTGTGCCAAACAACACACCATGAAAGAGTATCTATGACCCCAGGTTTCTGGATATGTAAGAAGTAAAAGGAAGAAACTCTTAATCTGCAATTTAGACCTTGGCCTCTAGTGTTTTTGACAAAGAAATTACAGTTAGACATGGTGTGATCACTTTTTATGGACAATAAAAGCTGAATATATTTTTAGCTTTTTTTTTTGCTGTAGTGTTTACAATAGTGATAATTGTAATTATCAGTATAATTGGGTCTCTCTATTCCATATTCTTTCTTTGTTTTTAGTACTATTAGTCAAAATCTTTTTCTAGCTTTTTTTTTTTCAGACGTTCCTTTCTCTTTCATGTTACTTTCACATCTGCTGCCCTCTGTCTTGCCTCTTGGCATCATCTTTTTAAAGCTCAAATGAGTTCAACTTCGTTTTGTAAAGGAGTCAAAGGAAGAGGTGAAAGGACTTACCCCAGGGCCTGGACAGACCCCAGGTTCCTGACTTCTCTGCCAGTTTTCCTGGCATTCTCCTTCCTAAAATCTTTCCTAAGTCGCTAACTTAAAGATTCCAATGGGCAGTCAAACGGCATGAAAGATTAGTCAAGAAATGCAAGAAGTAGAGTTGTGTAATGGCAGTTAATCATACTCAAAGGCACAGGACAATGCAGGTGAACAGTCCAAGACTGCAAACAACCAAAAACCAAACCAAACCACAGGATTTAAGCTCATTCACCTCCCATATTTTCAGTATTATCAAGTCAAGAAATATTTACTAACGGAGGAAGAAGAATCCTCCTTCATGCCCAAGTGATGGTTAAAGGGCGATTTCCATTATCAAATAAACAGGAAATGTGCTTAGAAATAACACATACATGTCTTAAGTATGTTGACAAATAGGAGGGTATTTCTCATAAATGGAAACATTTCACCGGTATAAGCTGTTAAAATTGTGACACTTTTACTCCATCTAAATCAGTTGGAGTATTTAAAAGAATTAATCAAGTAGTTCTAAGTGCTCCAAAATAATTCATGGTAAGAAGAGTTTTACTCCTCAAATTCTCTTTTTTGGTAGTCTAAAAAAAAGAGTATTTCACAACTATCAAAAAGTGTAAAATGTACCATTTATATGTATGATTTTCATATTTTATTTTTACTAACTGAGCAATGACCCATCTTCCCTCTACCAGGACGCACCACAAAAACCTACGAAAAAGAATATACATATTTCCCCAAAAAGAAATTCCCTGAGCATCTTACTATATTTAGAACACAAATCACTTCAAATATACATCCATATCTATACACCCCATCACAAAAATCATATAATTTTCTCAGCTTCTAAATATCAGCTGAGTCATTATTCATTCATGAGCACATTAAACCTGAGGCTAAATCCTGTAAGTGAATTTCAGCCAAGAGGTGTTTTTCCCTTCTCATCCACCAAATTTCCTTTCCCGTTTTAGGAAGTCGCAAAACGGTAAGAATTTCAAGCTCCTTCCTTGTTTGTAACTGTCAATCAAATTACAGAATGGAAAAACATCAAGAGGATCCAGGAGACGGCACCAGGAAGCAGCAGGGACCTGGGCGATCCACAAAGGAGCAGGAAAGGCCTGAGCAGGCAGGGATGGCCAGAACACAGCCCTGCATTTCTCTACCAGTGCACTCAGCCTGCAGCAAGCTCAGCAAAGGCACAGTAAAAAAAAAAAAAAGTGAGCTGTGCCGATTTAAGTGTGTGCCTTCTGTGTGCAAAGCACGAAACCCTGGCGTTCTTCGTGGCTAGGCAGCCCTGCCTTGTAATTTCTTCTCTTCAATCAAAAGTCAACAATATTCGCTTACGTTTTTCATATAGCTGGCTGCAGTATATTTTTCAAATTGAATTTCAAACTCTAAACAAAAATGAGTCAGTAGCCTTTGACATGTATAGAAATTTCCAAGGGGGAAAAAACACTGCTTCAATTAAAACAAAAGAATTTAAGACAGAACCACTAATAATTAGAAAGAATAATATGACAAATTAAATCTGCAGAGTGGCTCATTATTTTGGAAGTATTTTCAGTGAGTTATTATTCCAACTCTGAGGCAGCAAAACTTCCAGGAGAGATGTCAGTGGGCTCACTCTGCTATGACGTCATAGTGATGTTATAGCTATAGAACATTTGAGATTTAAGCTATTTTCCCCATTATCCTACTGAATTCCTGCAGCCATCCCAGTGACATATGCAGGGATCACCAATGAGAAAAACAGAAAATAGGTCATTTTCAGAAAAGAAGTCATTATTTATATCGTTTACACCCATCAGCTGTATTGCAGCCAAACTGTACATACACTCATTTTGCTTACATACAAACCCTTTTGTTTCATTATCATCCCAATTTTATGGCTAAGGGATCTGAGGCACAGAGAGGTTAAGCAACTTGCTTAAAGTCAGGCAGCTAATAAACTGGCAAAACTAAGATTCAAAACCATGTAGTCTTGTTTTGGAGTCTGAGTTTTTAAATACTTCAGCAGTATCTCCTGGTAACTAAGAATTCTCTCCGTGGTGCTCATGGACTCCTACCACAACCCAGCTTTGTAGAGTCCTAGGTCCCCTATACTGCCTGGCCATTTAGCAGCCTAGAGCTGTTTTGCCCATAGAGAAGAACACAAGGTCATCTCAGTCAGGGCAGCACAAAGGAGGTTCTTGTGTGTTACCGCAAGCAGCAGGACCATTCATCTGTCTTCCAGACATGAAGTTGAGCTCAGATGCAACAGGTATTAAAACACTTGTTGAATACTACTAGAGATGGAGAGAGGTGAAGTAATTGGCTGAGAGTTACACTAGGGTTTAGTGGTGAAACCAGACCCATGACTAGATACCAGCACACTAAACTCAACTGATTAAAAACCACCAGATTATTATCTGAAGTATTAAAGTGAAGTATGAATACAGTCTTGTCTATGCGTACTAGCCTCTGGCTCCAAACACTTCTTTTTATTTTTACACCTGCATTTCTCTTGCTCTTGGCAATAACTGAGCAACATTCTGTGTTTCCTATTACTTTCAACATGGTGTATCAGAGGAATGCCCACTGCCAACATGATGAGTACCTTGGCCCTAGCTGAGAGTGCCTTAAACTGATTAAGTTACACCTGGCTAAAGATCTCTTGAAACACTTAATTGCTTAAAATTTGGTCCAGGTGAAACCCTGACTTCTTCCTGGTTACACTCCTTATGTTACTTATTCATGTGGGAGTTGGCTTCATTACCAGGCTCAGGGTTGGCACAGATAAAAGACTGCGGATGCTAAGCACATCACAACTCTAATATGTTCTAAACACCTAACTAAGTTGTTTCCAAACTTTTATTTACCAAATGCACTGATGTGCATGTGAAGAAAGTCAAGGTAATGTTAAGGAGAACCTGATATATTATTTCAATTAACCATTATTGCTTCTGGTTATCTTAAATCTTAAACAGATGTGACTAAATTATTTTTATCTCTGTTTACACCTATCATATCAAATTCATGATTGTCAATAATGTCTAATAGATCATCTCCCATCTCAACACTTTCTCCCCCTTTAGCAACCAATTGCTTTTTGTTTTAGATGATGACTACTGTTTCATTAGGAGGTGTTGGAACATCAAAATAGATTTGGTTATATCTGCCAAAAAATAGCTTTGTGACCTCTGAAAGCACTGTTTTATCCATTAAATGAGGGCACCACGTCTTCCAGATGAAAACAAATTCTATGACTTTACAATAAAGACAGAAATTAATTTTAGGTTTACTCCAATGTTGATTGTTATTTCTTCTATACCCTATTGTACACTAAGAAGGCCTGCTAAGGATAGCCAGTTGCAGAAACAATAAGGTAAAAACAGCATTACCTTAAAAAAAAAAAAAAGTGCAGGTGTGCTTGGGCAAATGTGTATGTGCATGTAATGCCTGGCACAGAATAGGTTCAAAACTTTACTAAGTGCATGCATGCATGAATGAATAAACACACCACACACGAGATACACGTCAAACTAAGAATAACATCATAACACAGAGAAAGATAAACATTCATTGGTTCTGCCAAAATAGACTTTAGTGCATTCCACTTCTCTAATGTGTTTAGGGCTGAGCTATCTTTAGAAAATGGAATTACCTATAATGGTCCTAAAGATTTTAAGAGCACCATTCCCCACCCTTTACCTTTGAACTCTAGTCCACAGGTTGATGCCTGAAGCCTAAAGCTGACATGCTTAAGAAAGGACTTAAGCTCAAATAAATTTAGATGCGATTGGAGTGAACAAGTTAATTTCATTGCTGCAGACTTTTGTCAAGGTATATTACCAAGAGGGGTAAAAGCCTACATCCCTGGAAGAGTTTCCACAGTCACAAACCCACTTTTCATCACATCTCCAATCACTCCCTGTCTTTGGGAAATGCTGTCACAGTTCGTTAGCAGTAATTACACTTCAGTTCAATGAGGTCTCAGATCTTTTTCCAATAATCAATTTTTAGAAAGCATTTTTGGAAAGCAGAGAAGGTATGAGGGTACTGAGAGGGTGTTAAAAGAAGGGAAAGCAGTACAAAGAAAAATGCTAACTACATTATAGTTTGACCTTTTGCACACAACCCTAAAGGCGCTCTTCTTATTTCTGCAGTCCCGAATGTCTTTAGTGCTGTGTTTGTACCTAATAAGCACAGACAGCCAAAAAGCCATCATTCTTAAGTACTTATTCCTTCCCAGGAAGCAAGAGCAGTCAGGAAGAAAGTTGCATGAGACACAAGCAGAAAGCCACACTTTGAAGAGTCGACATTCAAGCAATGAAAAGACAGTGAGGCCAAGATTTTAACAGACATAAAATGATAATAATAATACTCAAAGAAACATTTCACAAAAGAAAATACACGGGTACTTCTCTAGATATATTCCTTGATCTTGAATTTAATTATGTAAAGGAAATTTGACAAAATTCTACCATTAGTCATTATTAAAAGTTCCTATCTTCATAGTGTTTTAAATCAAAAGGACTTTTCTCATCCATTATCTTCTTTAATCCTCATTTTGAGATGGATTATCTATCCAAGTGGTCAACCACGCTACCCATCTTATACATTCGGGAACATAAGCTTGGAGTGGGTTAAGTGCTTTCCTTTTGCCATGAGTCACATGACAGAGTAAGGGCAGGAATGGGGTTATAACCTAGGTCTTTTCACTCGAAATCCTCAGTCAGAAGTTAGCACTTGATCAGAATATCCTCCCAAATCACCTACTGTCTAAGGAATCTGGTGGACAACTTCTCATATTTGTTAAAGATATCTAATAGTGCTAAGTAGAGTTATAAATGAATGCTGCTGTGCTTTGAAGCATCAAACTTAACTCTGGGTGCTTTAAACAGATGCCTTCATCTTCTGCTTACCAAGAGAATTGTTATGAACAGTGAGTTTCCAATCTGGTAAAGTTTTGAACAGGAATCACTGCCATGGTACACTGTAAAACTGTTACCCCATCTTCCCTTTCATAAAGCTGAAAAAAAGTATGAATTATCTTTTTTCTGTCAAAACATACGGCCCTAACTACTTTCAACTGAAAACAAAAGCATGAAATAATTACCAAATGTATGACTCTGTGGCACAGATTGAAATGAAAAAAGTAAGTATGCAAGTTGTCAACATCTATGTCCAATCAGATGCTTCTCTGTCTGTTACCCATTCAAATGCCCACCCTCTTCCCTCATGCCCAGGGCAAACTTTTAGGTGAAATCAACCAGCAATATTTCACTAATTTAACTCAGAGCGGAGCTTTTAGCTAGCACAAGGCTAGGTGCTTTGGTAAATTACATACAAAAAATTAGAAGGGCAGAATTTTCACTAGGAACTAGTTGGGAAATTTATGATGTACAACGAGCAACTAGAAAAGGTGATAAAGTGAGTCGTCTTTTGTACAAACCATATGTGCTAAAGAAATGTAAAGGAAGTTATCCTATAGGGTTATTCAAAAATATTTCTTAAAGGAGGCGAAAGATTAAGAAGGGCAATAATATTCCTGAAATAGGACCAGAAGAATAAATGATCAACAATAATTAGTTCATGACTTCAGGCATATTTAAAACATAATTGAGTTGGCTTTCTCTAAAATTTTAGGTATGTTTTCATTTGATCGAATTTTTTCTTAATTCAAAAAAATGTGCTACTGGCTACCTCAAATATTCTTCCGGAATGAGGAGGGCATAAATAAATGTGAACAACAGCAATTTCTTTAACAATAAAAATTATAGTTAAGAATGACCCTTTCATAATTCTTTCCAAGAAATGTAAACTTTGTTAATTAAATTACTTTGTTCAATAATTTTGGATTTTCAAAAACAGAAATGTAAAACCCAGATGACTGCTTAAAATTAAGAGAAGCAGTTTAAAATTCTCAGTGTTGATGAAATTAATGAGAAAATGTCTTTACAAGAAGAGCAGCAGTTTTACACAACAAAAGGCTCCGTCGTGTAAAATCTAAAAAAGATTTCTGTCTTCTTTGTCTTCCTTGATAAATTAGCATCTAGTGAGAATTTAAGAGAAATATACAGAAAGGTTAAAAGAAGCAAGGAATGTTTCCTATTTTTCTTTTTCCTGGCAGAGAAACATTCATTAAAATAGTTCTTTGTTTACATAATTAGGAAATATTAGGTCCTATGTCTGGAACTTCCTAATCTATAAATAGACATAAATGAATATGTGTGTGTATATACACACACACAAATATGTATGTATATGTATGTATATATGTATATGCATATGTATATACACATATATGTATACATACATGTATATACACATACACACATCCGTTTATACACATTATGCATCTATATTTACACATTATTTACACACATTATACATACATACATATGTGTGTGTATTTTTAGCGTGTATGTGTGTGTATGCCTGTGTGTGTATATAACATCAAAATTAAAGGTTTATAAAGCATAGAAGTAGGGGGATGGGAAGGAACTGCTTAATGGGTACAGTTTCCTTCTGGGCTGAGGAAAATGTTTTGGAATGAGACAGATGTAGTGATTGCTCAACATTGTGAATGTGCTAGATATTACTGAATGGTTTACTTCAAAGTGGTTAATTTTACATTATGTGACTTTCACCTCAATTAAAAAAACAAAATAACACATAGTAGCAGGCCCTTAACTTACATGTTGTCCTTCAGAAAAAAATATCAGCAAGGGCCCATCTGTAGGGAGATGGAATTCTAGTAGAGAGGACAAGATGACGGCCAAATTTCTTAAGCAGTAAGTCTTGTTATCAGTTGCTACATGGAACATTTAGGTAAATAATGTAGCTATTATTAGGAGAGGAGGCTGCCTTTTCGCTGAAATAAAAACGCTCTCTTAGCAAAGTCACTCATGTTCTCTTTGTTAGCAAACTCAATGTTCTTCATTCTACCGAGAAAATGAACCTACGATTTTTCCCTCATTGCCAAAATGTCTTAAGAGAGTCAACTGGCTATAAATAATGATCCCTAATGTGCTCTACAGAGCAGAAGACATCTTTCTAGATTTGGTTCCATCATTAATAGATGGAGGTCTCTCAATCTCTTTCTCAATCTTCAATATTTATTTGAAAAATGTAGTTCATAGCATTTGCCACTGCAACAAGACACTGAGAAAACACTGAAATAGTAGGGGCCCTACGGTATTTAATTTGTAGAGCATGTCCAGCACCTTAATGATGCTGAAAATATTTTTTGATGTTGATGAACCTCAGTGTTCTTAAACTGAAAGTTTCTTGACATATGGATAAGCTATTCAGCTCTTTTTTCCAGTAAGTCCAAACAGGATTGTGTACTAACAGTATAATATGGAGGGGAATACGGAACAAATATTAGGGAAGAATGAGCTCAATTTTCATTAAATATATTTAATCTTCTAAACTTTCCAATGACTTTTTTTTTTTTTTAAAGAAATTCATATCTTGGCCAGGTGTAGTGGTTCACGCCTGTAATCCCAGGACTTTGGGAGGCCGAGGTGAGCAGATCACTTGAGGTCAGGAGTTCAACACCAGCCTGGCCAACATGGTGAAACTCCATCTCTACTAAAAATACAAAAATTAGCTGAGTGTTGTGGTGGGCGCCTGTAATCCCAGCTACTCGGTGGCTGAGGCATTAGGATTGCTTGATCCCAGGAGACGGAGGTTGCAGTGAGCTGAGATTGCACCACTGCACTCCAGCCTGGGCGACAGAGTGAGAATCTGTCTCAAAAAAAAAAAAAAAAGAAAGAAATTCGTATCTTATGTGAATTATCCAGGTCATATCCCCCGATAAATACTATGGGCTCCTTAGGAGCAAAGATTGTGGTTTAGAGCATCTCCAACACAATGGGTTGCCCAAAGCAGGTACCCAATAAATAGGAAACAAGGAAGACAGCCAAAGCAGAAGAGAACCAGTCCTTCCCTTAACTTACAAAGTTCATGCAGCAGAATTTTAGGGTTGAAGGAAAGTATACATCATGCACCCTTTTTCAGAAAAACTGTCCTCTGAATCATGAGTGGCTTCCATAGGTGTCGTGCATGGGGTGAACTTCCGGCCTTGTACCAGGAAGAAGATATCATATGGAGATGACCCAGATGTGAAAGGTATCAATGCCGCAATTCCACAGCTGTCCAGCATTGGATGTGCAGAATTTCTCAAGAAGCTCATCCATGTAGAATTTATGAATATCTTGGAGTTGCTATATTTGTGATATCTGTACCTCACTTTCTGCATCCAGATTTTATTTTTATTTTACTTTTATTATTGTAGGGACAGGGTCTCACTATGTTGCCCAGGCTGGTCTCAAACTGCTGGCCTCAGAGAATCCTCCCGCCTTGGCCTGTGTCCAGATTTTTAAAATAACAGTTGCAAGAAATTATAACAAACCAAGAATCACTTTATGACTTTAATCTTCTTCCCAAAATTCAGAAACGTAATCAGAAGTCACAGGCAAGTAAAGACTATGCATCATCTTTGATGGTGCTTCCTACTTCCGCTGGATGGAGCCTCAAAAACAGGTTGGACTGACTTATAAGGAGGCACAACACAGAATGCAAACCTCAACCTGCAATGACTGCTTGAAAAACTCTTCCATTTCACCTGCCCCCTAGTTCTTCCTGTTCTTCATCCCACTGGCCTACACTGCTCATTTTGCCCTTTGCATGTGGTGCACCGTGTGTTGCTGTCTTCTGTTTTATATTTATGATCTGTTTTCTGAAATCTCCCAGGCTGCAGGTATGTCATTCTTTACTTGGTCACTCCCTATGTCTGGTAGATAAGATACTTGATGCTCATTTTCCGGTGATGAGGAGGATGATGATGACAATGATGATGGAAAATTATCTTGCAATGCCTGTTCTCCAATTCTTTAGCTTCATTCCACATCCACTACTTCCATGAAACTGCTCAAGACCTCCTGGATGCTGCAGCCAAATGTCACTTTTATCTCTCAGCAACATTTGACACTGTTGACAATTTCCTCCTTCTGGTTAGATCTGCTTCCCTTGGCTTCTCTGACTCTAAGTTTTCCAGGTCCTCCTATCCCTCTGGACTTTTAAATTCAATTACTTCTCAGGCATACCCATTTGAAAGGCTCCTCGTCACATTCATGATCAAATCTCAAGTCGCTTTTTGATCAGGCCACTATTTTATCTTTTCAGTCTCACCTTTTACTGTTACCCTTTTGCACCATAAGCTCCAGGCATTCTGAACTACTTCTGGGTCACCAGATATGCCATGTTCACCCCTGCTTCCAGTTATAACCCTTGCATTTTGCCAGCTTAATTCCCATTCATCCTTGCACTTCACTTCCTCTAAGGCTAAATGTGGGCTAGTTGTCCTTTGTGTATCTACCTTCAGGAGCCTGTACTCCCCAATCCATGCATTATCAGTCTAGGTTATAATAGTCTGTTTGCCTATCTCATGCTTGTCGTTTTCAGAGTTATATTCTAACACCTCACTCATAGTAGGCATTTGATAAATATTAGCTGAATTACTTTATTCTGTCAAACTTCTTGCCACCATCTGAGTAAAGGAGTTAGGAAAAGTATATTAAAGTGTTTTTTTTTCTTTTTTTAAACAACCAAAATAACTTCTCCTGAAATAGGAAAGAAGAAATCTACTGCCTCTCTGTAACTCTCTAAAACTGATCATCTCAGGTGATAGTGCTAGTCCAAAGAACAGATACAGGATTTCATCCAAGCGCGTGTCAATGACTTACCATCAGTGGAACAAGCCTGAAGCTCTGGCTATTTTTGTTCCTTAAATTCCCTGTGTTCTGCTCCTGTACTTAAAGCCAGATGCAGAGGAATTCCAGCACTTAGAATCCCTCATGTTAGCTCTCTTGAGTGCAATGTAGGAGAGAGAATGAAAACTTCCACTGCTTAGAAGTCCACAGAGCTCAGGGGTAAAAATGAGCAGGAACTTGAGTCATGGTGTAAGGGTGAGAGCCTACGATCGGGCTTCCACTATATGGCTAAGAGAGGGCATCCTTCATCTTCATCATGTTTTATCTGCAGTGGTTTTTTACTTCAATTTAATAGCAATATTGTCTTTGGAGCCAGTTTCTTAATAATGATACTTTTCTTCTGTTATATGCCAGCCACACCAAAGAGGGTCACATCAGTGTGACTGCTCCTAAGGTGAAATGATCTGTGGTGTTTTCTAAAATGGTCTGAGGTGAACAAACCAGGTAAGAAAATGCTAAGATTTGCATTTCCTTGAAATGCAATGTTATTTTTGAGCTCCTAATTGAAAAAATTTAAACTGCATATAATTAAGTGTGGGGGAGTGTACCAAGGTGGCTCACATTTAGGCACATGGTAAACTGATTTGCTGTTGAACTAGAAGGCTAATATTAGGAATGAGAGAGCCAAGCCATGCTTTGTGTTTGTTCAATGTCTCATACTATTTTTCAAATGTCATGGGCTCAGCAAAACCCAAAACACATTTTCTCAGCACTTCTCTCTATTTTTCAACCCATATGTATTTTGAGAGAAGTTTAATTCATATGTTTCTGATTTATTTACATGCAAGTCATCAGAATGTTGTTTTGTAGGAACTATTTGATGTCCAGAAAGCCTGTTGAGTCTTTTCTTTGAGGTTTTTTTTTTTTTTTAATCCCTTAGGATCGGGAAGCCATGATTTCCAAATAGGAAAAAAAAAAAAAAAAAAAAAAAAAAAGGCAAGCAAGCAAGCTAGCCAGCTCATCAGAATCCCCAATATTTTTTCCTCAAAGGTTCAAATTTTGTTTAACAGTTAGAGCATATAAAGTCTGAGTATAATTCTTTCATTGGCAGGCTTGTATCGTACTGTATTTTCCTGCTCCTCATTGACACTGCCGTTCTTGAAGTTAGTAATGTCTTCCTTGTGGATATAAAAGTACATATTTGCAATGTATGAATAGCAAGAATAGATCTTAAAGGGAGGTGGTGAGCTCTTCAAACACTAAGTGAATGCATTCAGTAACATGCTGTCAGGGCAGAGGGAGGGGGTCTGGGTATTAAGAGAGAGGAAAGTAGTTAGCTCCTCTCCAGGAGAGTCCTATGAAAATAAGCACAATTTTTCATTCCATTAGGCATTGTGCTGGCATACTCTTTCCTCAATTTACAAATGTAACTCTCTGATTCAAGTGTGGTCTGATAGTTGTTTGTGCGCATTACAAATTATAATATAATTTTATAAATATTTCTCCACTTGCAAATAACTACAAACAAAAAACAAAAACAAACAAACAAAAAAAGAAGAGAACACTAGCAATTTTTAGGACTTCCAAGGACAGTTAGTTTGAGTATCCCTACATTGAGATTTTTGGCAAAAGCGGTATCCTTTTTTAAAGAAATAAGGTTTAAGACGCTATATATTACACGTAGGAGGGTTTTTATCTTTTAACATTATTGATGTCTACCTAAATTTGATCATTTGTAAGTTATATTGAATGTAGTAATATTTTAGAAGACTGGATTTTAATAGTAGTGGACACCTTTTTTTTTTAAAGGTGCTGTATATAAAAAAGATTGGCTCCTCTGCAAGCTTTCCTAAATTTCAATCTGCAAACCAAATTAATATTGGGCACGAAGCATCTAGCCGGTATCTAACACTATCTCATGCCTCTGTAGTGTGTCTCTACAAATATAAACCCACATTTCCCAGCAGACTCTTTGTCCTCTGTGAGGCGAGCCAGATTAGGAATGCTGGTTAATCTGAGTGAGAACTGAAAGATTTCTACCTATGCTTCCTTTCAAGGCTGAGATATCTCTATTCCCTAAAACTCTTTTCCATTTTCCCATTTCAAAACGAGAATGGTGTTAGGGCTGAGAAGATTCAAAAAAGTCTTCTCAAATCAAATATCTCTCCAGCACAGCTGCTGTTAAGTGACCCACCATGTTCGAAGACAGGCTCACAACCCATATACTATGGCGTTTTTGCTATGAGCCCCCTATACTATATATTTCAGGAAAGCAATGTTTTTAGGAAAAAACCCCAGCAAATTAAACTTCTCAGTACCTCACTCTTCAAACACAGTTAACAGTGGCATGAGCAGGAAACAGAAATGTTATCTTAAGCTATCACACTGAATGATGATTTAAGGTTATATATGTGTGCATTAAATATCAGGCAAATAACCAAATAGCTACCATTAAAACATGTGACTACAGCAAATCGATTAATTGCCAGTTGCTCTGAATTCAAACATATCTCTGAAAACACCTCGTTGTATAAAGATCGTGAAATAGCAAAATATAGTTGTCATCAAAACTCTTTAAAAAATGATTATTTAATACATCGATCTCTACATCATAAGGGGAAAGCTTGAACAAAGATAAAACAATCTAGCCTTATGAAGATACACATTCAGTAACCATTGTAAAGATATGGTCGGTTTTCTCTCTAGAGTCGATCAGATAGACATTTCCCTACAATTTAGGTCAATAATTTAAGTTTTTAGTTTTCACTACCTTTTGATAAAGATCAGCTCTAATATAAAAATAAATACGAAGAAGCATGTCAAACAGTGTGATTAGGTTTCAATAGCTGCCTGTCAGAAGTAATAATTCATCTCACATTTAAAAACTTTTCTTGGCCAGGTGCGGTGGCTCACGCCTGTAATCCTAGCACTTTGGGAGGCCGAGGCGGGCGGATCACTTGAGGTCAGGAGTTTGAAACCAGCCTGGTCAACATGGTAAAACCTCGTCTCTACCAAAAATACAAAAAATTAGCCGGGTGTGGTGGTGTACACCTGTAATCCCAGCTACGCGGGAGGCTGAGACAGGAGACTCTCTTGAACCTGGGAGGTGGAGGCTGCAGTAGCCAAGATCACGCCATTGCACTCCAGCCTGGGCAACAGAGTGAGACTCCATCTCAAAAAAAAAAAAAAAAAAGCTTTTGGGGGGCATGTTTCTGCTTTTTTTTTTTTGGTTCTGGTTTGCTGGTTTTCAGTTTAAAAGAAGGAAGACGTTGATGGCAGCATTTACTCATGAGATACCACATTATTGTTTCAAACTGTAGAAATTCCTAATTGTGAGTAATATTTTGAAATGCAATAGCCGAAGTGAAAAAACTCAAAACCTCATGGGCTACCCATCTTAGAACAGATTATGAGAAAGGTAAATTTGAAAGCATTATAGAAAGATGTTACTTTGAAACAAACAAACAAAAAATGTTGCTGGGTAACATTCAAAGTGTCTACAATGTTCTTTTCTCCTCTTTGCCTCTCTCCATTCCCCAGTAGTAGACCCTGCCTTGGCATATTCACAGATGCAATCCCTGCTGAGCCACAGTAACGAGGAGTACCCCCTACCATCACAAATTTAGTAAGAGAGAAGTCACTGTGTATGGGAGATGAGTCTCCAACATCTTCCTTCTGAAGGGAAATGCTCACAGAGACACACATGCCTCACTTGCTTCTCCATCGTCTTATGGCCTGGGATGTACAGAAAGATGGAACTTCAAAGAACTCCTAACCATCATCATCTTCCTGTCCCTATTCAGCAGATGCACAGATTCCATCTTCAATGAAATACGCACACACAGAGACACACACACACACACACACCCCCCACATTAATTTCTATTGCTGCTATTTTTCAGCATCATTTCAACGTTTAACAATCTGAACTAATAGCCATTTTAAAACATGTCCCAAGCTTCTGGTGGGAATCTGCCCCCTGTGCCAACCATTTGTTTCTTAACTATAGTATACTTCTGACCATCTTGATGGACTGACCTGCTCTGGGATTGAACAGAAGAGTGGACAATTTTTTGTTTGTTTTAATTGAAGGTCCTTAATGCAGGCCACATGTTCCTGGTGGTCATTTGGAAGGCAGGGGCAGGGAATGCAAAGTGGCAGGGAGTTGGGGGGTGGGGGAGGGGTGAGTGGGGAGGGACTGGATGATGAAAAGACCAGTTCCACAAGCGAAGCACATTAGCAACCCAGAGTGGAAAGGGCCGGAAGGAAAACCCACCCACCTCACCCCTGCGTTCATTCTATCAACCTGCAATTGTTGCAATCAAAACCATATGTCGGTTCTTCTAGATCTTTCTCACAGGACAAACATGCGAAGGGCCTCAGGCCTGGCGTTGCCATCAAATGGTAATTGGTACCATATGAGCCACAAAATAGAAAAGCACATGCAAACAGCAACCACTCTCGCGGCACCCTCCTCCCTCCCACCTTCCAATCTCCTGCTTGGCCCCTTGAGAGGGATGAAATTGCAGGTCTTGCCGGGCTGCTAAGTGCACAGTGCACCATGAAAAACAAGTGTACGTGGCTCCAGTAACCACCTGTATATCAGAGAGAAAGGAGGGTCCACTAGCCAAGAGCTCGTCCCAGAGAACAGGCGAAGGGAAAAGGTCACTCTGGGTTAATACAAGGTCATTGATCATGGGGGAAAACGAGCACAGGTGTGAAGCAGATCACAGGCCCGGAGCAGGGAAGGCCCCCCCGGTCCCTTAGCACATCCGGCCTGGAGAAAGCTCGTTACCGCTAAGCCACATCTGTCTTCTTCCCCTCCCACCAGTGAGATAGTGGGAAAGTGGAAACCACTCCCCAATTACAAGGCAATTAGAAGAAAAGTGACCCCAATCCCATATCTGCTTCTCTCTTTTTCTGAAGCTCTTTTTGCATCCCATTGTTCTCACAGCAGAAAAAAAAAGTCAAGAAAACCCGCTGAGCTGGGGGTTCTGCCAATTGCTGGTTGAATGTAATACAGTAGGTAAAATCCGTCTCTTATTTCCACCAACACTGACAGAAGTACAAGTAGCATACGGCTCTCGCCTCTGCATGTATATATTTTCTTATTAACTCGATCGGGCAGAAATTTGCAGAGATTTGTTTGGATTTAGAAGTCACAACAGAATGTCAGTTTCACAAACCAAGGCTCATTCTGTGGTGAAATGTACAGCTCTGGACCCAACCGTTCACCGCACACAGCTATTTGTTCCAATTCCTCCAGCAGCCGCTTCTGAACAAACAACTAACTTATTCTAAACACACGCAACGGCTCTAATTTTTCTTCCTTCTCCCAATCCCATTATATGTGATATTTTAGTCTTATAGATCTTATGAAGTTTAAATATTTTCCAGATGGGCCTAGGGAGCACAGAACCATGTAAACACTTTAAATTATAAAAGGGCCAACTAAATACTTAAAACAGAAGAGGATGATGATGAGATTCTTCCTTTGCAAACTAATCTAGTGAGCTAACACCAAAAACTGTAAAAAAACAAAACAAAACAAAAAACGGGGGAGGGGGTTGTGGTGGGGGACAGATATCAATTCCCTTTTTTCTCCCCAAAACTCTTGGAAGATGAGCTGATTCATCCTCATTTAGGTTGTATCTATTCATATCTTTTCTAAGTAAATCGTTTCTGAGAAAAAAAGATGATTTAAGCTCAATTTACAATTCAATACCTCACAATGGTAAGAAACAAAACTGTGATTGTAACGGAATGATAAATTCCACTGTCCTGCAGAGGGAAAATTAATACGGCCTATTAACTCCATCCATTTGCCCTGATCCTCAGCAGTCCTCTACTCCTCAAAGTCTGCCCACAAAAGACCTGAACAAGGTGGCACTTGCCAAGGACCCTCGGCCTCGAGGCAATCCAGGAACATTCCTAATGACAGTCAGCACCAATCCAAGAGAAAAGGATGTGAACAGATGAAGGTGGTAAAGTAACCCGGGCAGAGCGAATTAAAATGAAAGTCCTGGTGAATGCCAGGGAAGACAGAAGTAGTGCAAAGCAAATGGGTAACATACAAGTCAAAGCAGCACAGTGCAGCCCAAGAGGTGTCAAGTCAGGCAGGCTCGGGATAGACCACTTTGGGGAGACTCTGACCTTACCTCTGCTTTCCCTTCGTGGTCCAGGCAACATAGCCCTGTATCTGAGCATCTGCATTGTTTAAATTTCATCCTGTGGTGTTGTTTGCTGATTGGTCAGACATGGCTGACAGCATCAGAACTTCAATCTGACACACAAGGAACAAGCAGGACCACAGCCCAGAATTCATAATGGGAGGGAGAGAGGGAACTTCATGCTGGATATATGAAACTCAGACCCGCAGATGTCTGCTGCGAGGCCTGTGGCTGGCCTAGGGGTGGGAGGGCCTAGGATCAGACTGGGAGGAGGGCATGAAGTAGGGGAGGTGGGACAAGCCCAGCCACCCAAATGACCAGGCAAGAGGCATCCCCTGGATAGAGCTGCATCTGGAGCCTGTTTAGCAGCTTCCTTCTTGCCACTCCCAATTCCTGTGACCTCCTGGGAATAGAGGAGGCCTCCTTCCTTGAATGCCTTTATTTTACAGAATAAAAGTGGTAGTGTTTTCGGTTTGGGGCAATGCATTTATTTCTCAAAGTATCTGACATTTTCCCAAGTACAGAAGAGCTACTAAAGAGACCCCAGGTGTCAAAAGCATCCCATCCAGATTTCTGTGTAAGTAAACTTGCCATAGAAATAATGAAAACAGACAGAAAAGAAAGAAAGTAGCTTGAAAGTGGGAGAGGAAAGAACTAGTACTCCTGAGTTACAGGCTAGGTCTTTATTCTGATTCAAGTGCCTTGCTTATTCCTTTCCAGGCCATGAGGAGCTACCTGAGACTCACTGAATGCAATGGTGGCTGGCCACAGATCACCCCCTTCTCTTCCCACTTCCAACCTAGCTCCCAGTGTACACACACACACACATACACACACACACACCCCTGACCCAGCTACTGGCAACGGGTGCAACTGAGTTTACCTGATGTAAAATGCAGGATCGCTTCCCCTCCTGAAAGTTTATATGTAGGATTAACACCTCCAATTAAGGATCAGTGTTCGTCTATTTGAACCCTTGCCTTCGTGTCCCTACTACATAGAGTCATGACTGCGCAACTCTGGGGGAAGAATCAGTCGAATATAAAAATCCAAGCAGACTTCCCTAGGGCTCAGCAAAGAACATTACTTGCAGATTTTCTCTTTCCCAATTTCTCCTTTTCCAGCATTCTTTGTTACAATTTTGGGGAAGGTATCATGGATTCTGCAATAATTACAGAAGAAGAAAAGATAAAAGGTGAAGTAAAGACAACAGTGCAATAAAAAAAGAGAAGGATAAAAGTGGCAGGATTTGAGGATAAAATAATGACTGGAGAGATCGGGTTATTAAAACAAACAAGTGAAATGGACATAAAAAAGGAACAAGACCCTTTGGCTGAGGGGAAGGAAAAGGTTAACAGAACATGAAAATCAAGATTTAATAAAAATTAATCCTTGAAAACACCATCACTGATTTAAAATCAATTTGAAATAGTGAAATTGCAAACCAGGACAAAAAAAATCCATCTGGTTTAAAATAAAAGAAAAACTCTACCACAACCTTCTCACCTCTCTACCTCCAAAAAAAGAAAGAAACAATCTCATTTTCCTTTCTACTGTGTAAACATTAGTTATATGGCCTAATTTTCTAACTAAAGCTGGAAAGACAAACCACTGAAATCCAAAGAGTCAAGGAAAGGATATTAGCATAAAGGAAATATATGTGAAAATTACAGCAACAAAGCAGCAGGAACAATAAATATAAGTAAAAAAGGGTCAGTGTGAATGGTGGAAGTTGTGAGTAGGAAAAGAAGCCGAGAAGGAAAGAAGTTCCCAAGGTGGTCTGCATTTCATTCAGTGAAGAACACAGTGTGAAAGAAACATACTAGGCAAGCATACAGAAACGACTGAACACCAGAAAACATAAACAAGAATATAGGAATTTGATGAGAGAGTAAGACGAATAAACCTAATGTAACAGAGATCAAAAAGAAATTGGAAAACAGAATGCAGTTTGTCAGAAGCATTTAAAAAGTGCCTTAAGATATGTAGAATTATAAATATAATTTTGCTAAAGGTATGCTAAATAGCACACCTTTACAACCACTATAGACTGAGGAGATCATATGAAAACAGTATCATGCATTTCTTGAATCTACTTCCTAATTTAAAAAAAAATTGTCCCAACTTCCAAGATCCATTTACAATTGCATGACACAACAATGAACATATCACACAAGGGCAGAATTCCTTGTCAGGAATGAACCAAAGTAATGCAAATGGTAGTTTTTGGGGGCACACTTCATTATCCAAGACATTCAAGGTATTAAAGGAATATTCATGCAAGCACCTCACCCAAGACCAAAGGAAATCTTTGGTCCTTGTTCAAAACGTTCAATCTACTCATGAACTAGATATGGGAAGGATCAGTCAAGAAAATGTGATTTAAGAAGAGAACATTTGTAGTGTTAGCTCTGAAAGCCTGAACAGCCTTTCAAGCTCCTGGCATAGTTTTTAACTCAGAAGAGGATCAACTTTGTTTCAATGATAAACCAATAATTGCATATTTGGTGGAAAAGTCTACAGCTCTGTCAAGCAGCAAAGGAAGCAGGGTGACAGCAGTTTCAGGTGCCGGGACACAATAAAAACAATGAGGAAAGAAAATGTTTGCTTTTTCTGTCAACTGAGATGTCAGTACCCATTAATAAATCTATCTGCTAAATCTACTCTTATTCATGTGGGACATCACCAATTTAAAGTAAAATAAATTATCTTTAATTAAATGGAATTGTCGTCTTCCTCCCGCTATCATCCCCAATTATTACATCCTAATCAGCCCTTTAGGGAGAAGGCAAGAGAGAATGCTGAAAGGCACATTGACTATAAACAATTTCTCTTTCTGCCAACTGGTAAAATTTTTAATTTTAATTATTGATTATAACCATAATTTTTCGATCTAAGTAATGAAAACCACAAAAATTCTGTCATTTACAGGGGGAACACTGTACACGGTCACTTCCAAATTTCCTTTAACTCTTTCTCTGTGAAAATTTCCAAAATCAGAAGAAATCACTATGAACTAAGCAAATTATCTATTTAAACCTAATCTATTACTTTTATTTCCAGTACAAAAGTACCAGTTTTAATTAATACTCCAGAATGCATAGCACTAACTGAATGCCAGCTATGATGTATGTTTTGGGTTGTTAAGCTTTCACAAACTAGGATTATGGAATGGTATCAATTTATGTTTAGACAAGAATGGTATATACACTTTAAATATTAAGACATGTAACTGGATAAATGGAGGTGGGTGATCTTATTACCAATGCTTACGACTTCCTCTGCCCCAGTTTTCAGCTCCCCCAATTCTCTTCTTTTGTAACTTCACCCAAATTCTAACAAAAGCAATCTGTATTTCTAACCAAGTGATTCATATGAAATACATGCTATTATCAGTTTCCCTATTGATGGGATCACGCCCTTGAAAATAAATGAGGAAGTCAACAAGTAAATGAAGTCGTGTGTCACTCCCACTCCAAAGACACAGAGGTGAACTATTTTCCCAAGAGTGACAAAGAATGAATTTAGGACAACTGGGCACATCTTCATTTACGGTGCCCCTTCTGACTCTACTCCCAACAACCAGGTTGGATTTTGTTTGCTTCACTTTTTGTTGTCACTATAAATGTTGCAACGGAGGGTGAGGAGTTTTTTTTTCACTTTCCATGTAACAACAAAATCAACCACTGAAATTGGGAAGTGAATTATTAATTATTTGTTCTACACAGAAGATAAATGTATCTAGAATAAACAGGTAAGGGTGTTGACTGTTTTCTGACTGCTTAGTGTTACTTTTAAAAATGTAATTTTTTCAGGGTGTAGTACTGTTTTCATTTAGCATGCCTTTGAATTGCCGCCTACAGAAGTAAAAAAAGAAACCACAGCTATACAAGCCTGCTGACTTTCTTATAAAAGAACCAGTTTTAAACTTGTTTATACTACTGATTCCAAATGAATTCAAGATGGTGGCTAGTTAAAGAAAGCGAGCCCATGCCAGGGAGTTTGATCAAAGAACTTCAATTCAGCAATGTTCAGTTTTAATTGACCACTAATTAAGCTACATTAGTCTAAGAAAGGTCTGTATCACTTTGAGTAATAAAGAAAAGAATTAATTCAACCCTGTGTCAGTCAGCTTTAGTAAATTCATCTGAAAGCAACTTCTCAAACGACAGCCATGAAAGAGGTGTCTAGTGTTAAATGCCAAATGTGGTCTACAGAATTCAGAGAAGACCAGGAACTCCGTTTTCAAGGGTATTTGTTACTTTGCTAGTGATGTCACCTTGCAGGTATAATTATCTTCATTACAGATACAAAGATGTCAGCTTTACTCCCTGGGTTGCAAAGGGTTGCTTTAAAATTGGATTCAAAACATGGCATCATACCAGCCACAGTTTTAACTTTCCTGTATTCTAGACAAAAATAGAGTGGATTTGCAAAATCATGAGAATTTTCAAAGGCTTGGAACTCTCCTTCTGGGAAAAGTGAGTTGAAGACTGGGTGGGGGGCAGGGGAAATAAAACAACTGCAATAACACCACCAAAAAAGCTCATTATAATTAGGAACCACAAGCTATGACAACCATGACAGCAGCATTAAAAGTCCATGTGTTAAAATAGTTCATTTCTGAAAATCCAGTTGCAAAATTTTTATTTTCCCACACATTGTACATCAAAATTTTTTTATCCACAATTCTGATAAAAAAAAGCTTTTAGGAAGAGGAAAAAAATTATAAAGCAGCAACAAACTCCATTTCAGGATTTAACATCAAAACGTAAGATATAAGAAAACACTGCTTTACAACTTGGGTGTTTATGACTGGTAAAGTCCTTCGCCTTAACTCAGAGGTAAATGACCTATGGTCTTATGACAAAAGCCAAACAGTAAAAATATGTTTAAATTTTAAAAGTAAACCCAAATGTCAATGGTACGCTGGCTTCTATTTTATATTAATTACCTCTGTCCTCCAAGCCTGAATGAAGAGCACTGGCTGTTATATCACTGAAAGCCATAAGGGTCAAATACTCTTGAGATGCACCCTGTGGCCTCAACACACATTATATTTCGTCTTAATAATATTTGGCAACCAACGACTGCATTTTCTACAATAGTATTTAATAAATAACATTTTGAAATCATTCTGCCAGTACTCATTAAAATGCACTTGTTTGTGAAATGCAATAGTTAGCTCTATGAAACCAAAATATTAATGCAAATTGGAATTTCTAAGTTTAAAGTGGTATTTGCATAACAGGAACTAAACGTGGCACAGGCTGAAAGAGTGCACAGCACACAAATGCTTCTCAACACCATAATTATTACCAATAAAATGATGGTTTATATATACCACTAGAAGCCCAAGGCATCTGCCAGTCTGTGTCACCATAGGCTTCCAGTGCTCCCAATGTCTAGACTGTAGCAATGAGAGGATGATGGGGAAAGCTCTGGAATTGTTTTACCTGTTAAAGTAGCACAGGTACAAGGCACCAACAATCTCATTCCCAGTGCTTAATAATAGCCTAGGGCTAGCCCATTCATCTATTGCCACCTACGGTTATCGCTGAAAACTAATTAATATGATTTTGAGTTCATGTATGAATGAACATGGTCTTCAGCACCATCAACGCTAACTGGGCACATTTGTCCAACTTGGTGATGCAGGGAATGGAAAGATACTATGTATGTAGGTATATACTTACTTAAGTAAACTACGAATAATGTCCCACAAAACTATTTTAGACAGGAGTAACCTTGAGAAACGTAACATTAAAAAAACATTCAATACTTATTGGCTCATTCCACAAATATTATCTGAGCACCCCTAAATGCATATTGTTGTGCTAATCTTTGAGGGGAGGATAAAGGGAGCTTGTTGGGAAGATGTGACACAATTTTATAACAACACAAAGTCAGGTTAGGGACTAAACGACTGCTAAGGACAAGATGGACAGACGCTTTCATTTACTACGAAGAAATACTTGGATTATGTGAGTAAATACATATTTTTTTAAAATTTTAGATTCAAGGGGTACACGTGCTTGTTGTTACATGGCATACTGCATGCTACTGGGGACTGGGCTTCTAATGCACCCATTACCCAAATGGTGAATATTGAACCCAATTTAACTTTTGATAAAAATACTACTTTTTGCTAAAACAGCAAGAGCAGACTTTGGCAGAGGCCAGCTCTCTCAGGAGCATTCTACCTAAAGGTCTTGTCTAACTGTACATATGGACTTATGCCCATATGGTGGATGTGATACATTCATTTGGCTGCATAAACATTTCATGGTTGTCGGCGATATGTCAAAAGGTCTACAAAGATGCATTAAGACATGGTCCCTTCTGCTTCTGCAGGGTCTCAATGGCTGGAGATTCAAGGTCCCCACTGTGTGCAGACAGGCAAAGGGCTATATCCTTTGAAAAGTCTGTGTAACTCAAGCTCCAAATTTAAATTCAGTTGAGATAAGCATTCAGTAAACTGCTACGAGGTAGCACTGAAATGTCAATTCTTACATCAGATATTTGACAATAAAGCTAAGAAAAATGTAAATATATCCTATTGGAATATATAGCAGCAATGACTCTATTCTGTCACGACCTACATGATCTTGAGCAAGTTATTTAATCCCTCAATGCTTCCATTTCCCAGGCCGGCACCTCCCCATGGAACTTTCTACAATGACACAAATATTCTATATCTGTGCTAATACAGTAGCCACTGATCACATATGAAAACTGAGTAACTGAAACTTGGCTAGTGCAACCAAGGAAGTGATATTTTAAAAGTTTTATTTAATTCTCATTGACTGATATTATTTATTTATTTATTATTATTATTTTTAATTTTAGAGACAGGGTCTTGCTCTGCTGCCCAGGCTGGAGCACAGTGGCATGACCATGGCTCACTGCAGCCTCAGCCTCCTGGGCTCAATGATCCTCCTGCCTCAGTCTCCTAAGTAGCTGGGACTACAGATGTGTTCCACCATGCCAGGCTGATTTTTTTTTTTTTTTAACTTTTTGTAGAGACAGGGTATCCCAATGTTGATCATGCTGATCTTGAACTCCTGGGCTCAGGCGACCCTCCCGCTTCAGCTTCCCAAAGTGCTGGGATTACAGGCATAAGCCACTGTGCCTGGCCTTCGTTTAAATGTTAGTAGCGACATGGGGCCAGTGGCTACCTCACTGGACAGGCCAGGCTTTGTCTGTGAAATGGGATGATGACTCCTGCATTACCTATCCTACTGGGGTGTAATAACGATCAAATTAGAACTGGGTTGATTTTACTGGATATTAATTATTGCTACAATATTTTCTGTAAGCTTTAACTGTAAGCCACTTTCCTAATAATTAAAAGTCACAGTAAGATTGGTTTTATACTCCCTAAATGTCTGAGTTAAATACCACACAGGCAAGCTTCCTGAAGCATATTCTAAAAACACTGTGTAAGCAAGTTATTGTTCTAAAATTATTCAGAGGGACATATGGACTATAAGAGAAATACTGAGAATGCAACACGGATAATCAATGATTGATCAAAAATAGGTCAATACTCCCTCAAATAGTTTCACTTACAGTAAATTCATGATTTGAAAAAATTACCATCTTCCAGAAACAGAAATACTGAAATCAAAAAAATTATCATAAAAAAATAGTAATCTTTATTACTTGTCTGGCACACAAAAAAATGTTAAAATTTTCTTTTCAGTTGCTCACTTTGAGTACAGACAATGCTGTACAATAAAAGGTGGAAGACAGTTCAAAATAAATGCCAGTTTAGGGCAAACTTATAAGATGGTTAGAGATGTGATATACAAAGTAAACCTAAACACATCAGTCTGATTTTACTAGAATGTGTTGTACCAAGCTGGACAGGGAAACAGGAAGAGTGAAGTGCAGGGTCTGAGAATGCCTGTGGGAAGGAACTGAAATTCCATTAGCTAATGGGCCAAGCAATAAATGAAAGCATATCTGTACACCAAAGATATACTGCAAATCAGAGCCGCCATTCCTTTGCCCAGCCTCCATCTCTACTCTCAATAAACCTTGGAGAACTTTGTATATCATGGAGAGGAAACTGAAGAGTGGCACAAGTTACTGTGAGGCTTGGCAACTAGCTCCAAAATGTGGCATGTAAGGAGTGAGGTCTAGAAGTTGGCGGGTGTAAGACTCAGTCACCAGATCCTGCCACCTTCCTCCACAGGGTGCTAGGGAAGGAAACTGAGGTTTCAAAATCACTTCTGTATCATGGCCAAGAATTATCCACTTTGAGGGGAAGTACAGTGGTAGCAATGAGAGAGGTCCCCAGTTGTGAGGAGGTAAAGGAGTTGCATTACTGGGAAAGCTGAAAAGAACGTCTTCAATATTGGCTTTAAATTTTAATGTTTTCTTGAGAACAGATGATATGATGTTATGCAGTTAATGATGATGTAAACAATGTCCATAACGCCAAAAAACTTAAAACATAATTATTAATTAGTTTCTTTATGCTAATTTCTTTTTTCTACTTTATGTCCTGTAGGGTAAAAATGGTAATACACTTCTTCATTTAGGATGATTCAAGACAAACCAATAGTTACACTGATAGAGGGTTCTAAACATTTTAAAAGGTAAGACATAAATATATGTTTAGGGTATGCAGACATGTGCATTACTGACTCAACATATTCTAACAGCTGCTCTGAAGCCATTCCAGTTGGTTCACAAATAATGTACAATATTTAGTACACTATAAAATCTCATGTTTTCATGGTAAAAGGTAGAAATACCTAGGCAATGCTATAGTGTGCTACGTCAAAAAAACAAAAAAATAAAAAATAAATAAAAAGAATGTTTTAGAAACAAAAGAAAAAAGGAAAGAAAAGAAAAGGAAAAGGGAAATAGGGAAAGAAAACAACAAAAAAAGTTAACCGCTATAAACGCCTCCCAATGCCAAGATTTAATTATGGAACTTATTGTGACATTATTTAATTCTTAAGGTCCAGATATATTACTTTGCAAGCAGGACTTCCCAAGCTCAGCACTTCTGAGGGTCTGTCTTGCGCACTGTTAAGATGTTTAGCAGCATCCCTGGCCTCCAGCCCTAGATGCCAGTAGCAAGCCCCTGCCTGACCCCCACAGTTGTGACAATCAAAATTGTTTACAGATATTGCCATATGTCCCCTGGGGAACACCCCTGTTCTAAAAATATATGTTTGTAATCTTAGTCTGTCAGCAACAAATATCCACTTTGATTTTCTTAAATCTTCATATAAACAACGTCCACCTCTAGTGGTATCTTCTTTCAACTAAACAAGGAAATAGCCACTGACACCCATGATCACTTAGTATGTGATAGTCTGACTTTGTGATCTTATGGCGCTCCACAGTCTTAGTCTCTAACTTTGAAACAAGTAATCTATGTTCACTCTGGAACTTTTAGAACCAACTCTATAGCAGTCTTGATTATGTGATAGCAAATATTTTATCATTTTCAACTAATAGCTCTGAACTACATGCAATAATCAAAGTAATACTCTATAAAAATTTTCGATGAATAAACAAGTTTGAGTAATAAATAATTGGCATTATCTATTACTGTCTAGTTACGAAATCTATCCATTTATCTACCCACCCAACCATACTTTCTCCAATCCAGCCATATATTCATCATCATAAAACCTGTCATGCTTTCAGTTCTGATTGAGTTACACAGGTAAAAAGCCTAGGACCAGCCAAAGAGTTTAATCTACATAGCTCCCTATTGGCAATGCATCTGTGAAGACACTGTTATCTATAAATAATTCCACATCAGGCCAGATATATGTTTTATATACTACATCATCTAACTCAAAACAGGAAAATATCTTAATGTATAAATGTGTTTATGTTTTCTTAAATTGGTTAGTTTGTTAAATACAGGTCATCTACTGACAGATGCGAGATTCTAATACGGATTATACTGAGAAGGTAAACATCTAAATAGACCAACTGAACCCAGGAATCAGCATCTAACTTTAAAACAGGTTCAATGGATCTTCAACATGAAGATTTAAAATGTATTAAAGATTCCAAAAACAAATGCTAGCCTAAAACTACTTAGCCATGATCTATTTGTCCTTTTTCATCTGTTTTTCCTTTTTCATCATCTAAAGACAATGGAGGAAAAGGACCATAAAACCAAAACTTCCTTCATAAGAAACAATTCAGTATGGTTTTGCATTTTTCAATGTCATATCTGAAAGGTAAAGCAGTTTCTCTAGTCTAGAGGTTAGGATATCATAATGATTCATGTAAGTCATCTTTCTTGGGGTTAATTAAGGAAACTGAATCCTAAATGATTTTATCAGCAAAAGTGACACTGCGAAGTTGGGCCAAGAGGATCTGCTATTACAAGAATCCTTTAAAATGTAAACGCGTTTAACAATCATGCATCTATTTCTAGCAGTTTTAGCTCATTCCCTGGAAGCATGCAAGAGGTGTGCTGCACTTTGCAACCTCTGGGAAGTAGGATTACCAGATTCACATCAACACATCTAATTTTACAGTTACCTTATTTAAGTTTTTAATACGGCACAGGTCTTTTTCTCAGGTGTTAATAGAAAAATCAATTTTAAGTCACAACAGCTGTGATCATTTTAAATATCACAGCTGTCATGAGTTGAAAATAACCAATTTGAGCATACAAGTTTCTGCTGCAAACGTAACAAAATGGAAATGTGATGGAATTTTATCTTTTACTCCCTCTGAAGCTGAATGTCTAATACAATAGTAGAGTAATAACTTAATTGTTTTAAAATAAAATCAAGTTCCCATTTCTTTACTGACCTAGCCAAAAGATGGCTCAAAAGAACAAAGAACATCATTTTTAAGATACACTCCTATGGCAACTGTGGAACATGTTTAATTATGGAAGTAGTATTAACTCAGGAAAGAGTGAGTTAAATAGTTAATATCAAAATTGAGAGTTCATTTATGTAAACGTTTTACTGTGAAGCCGGGGGGAGATTAAGTGGGATCCATGCTACATATTAAGTGTTATTAAAATCTAGGAATTTAAATTATTACACAGGACAAAGTCTAAACTGATAGGAAAACAGTGTTAAGTAGTATCTCACAGAAAATAATGGCATTGTATTCATTTCTTTGCAAATTCAAAGTAGCCATTAGATGGCATGAAAGAAAAGTTCCTCTCCCTCCCCCTTCAATCCAAATCTAGTGTCATTATGTTTCAAAAACTATAATGACATACCTAAAGAACTCAAAATTTAAAAAGAAAAGGAAAGGACAGAGAATGCATTATTTATTCTACTAGCTGAAGAAAGTTTAGATTTCTCTGTGTGAAATGAATTACGGACAATGAACACCCAAGAAATTCTAGAATTATAATAACAAACAATTATTGTCACCTATGCTCCAGGGGAGAACCGGGATCAAGTATTTGAGAAATGATATTGCATGATTAATACAAGGAAGAACTCAACCAGAAGAAAAGTATAATCTTACACCAAAGCCTTGGTAATGTTACACAACTTTTCCAAAATGTTTTCAAGGTCTCCTAACATCCTGATATATAAGTAGAAAATAAAAAATTGAAAGTATTTTCATCTCAGATCTTCAATCCTACGTCAATGAGTTTGACATTTCCCTCACCCTCCCTTACAAATTCAGAGTAGAGATTAAAAGTTGGCAATGTTTGCAACTAAAAAACTTGTATGAAAAAAGTTGACACCAATCCCCACCCCATTTGGCTTTGGGAAGTTTAGTGCAGCAGGTAGAGGGAAGCCCTAACATCCCCTATTATTTGCATATTAATTTCAAAGCTACATGAAAAACACTGTAGTCTTTTAATCACATCAACACACAAAAAGGCACTACAAAGTGAAAGTACACTTGTTACACATTTATCCCAACCCCCACATCACACAAAGGAAGCCTAAGAAAACAGCATCCATCCAGCTCCTTTAATGCTGAGCCTCCACTTCTGTAATAACAGGTGCAGAAATAATAATGTGCTGGCCAATCAACTTTTTCCTCTGATTCGTCAGTTTAGCTTAATAATGCCACTAGGAATGTAAACATTTCTGCAATTTATATTTAAAAGTCAATAAAATAATGGGGTGCAGAATTTATCCTTTTTAATTTTTTAAGTAATACATTTGATTATTTTAATCACGTCAGTACTTAACTGGATAGGGTTTAAATATGCATGTAACATCAATTTAATTTGTTTTATTCGTTAGAAAAGCTATTGAGTCATACCGTATTCATTCTCCTTTTAAAAAAAAAAAGACCACACATTCTAGGAGAAAGGGAGTACAGAGCACTTGTATCTTGCTTCCCTTCTTGGAGATGGGATTCTGGTGCCTTCCAAATGTCTTTCAGTAGGAGCATTTTAAAATGGTAACCAAAGACGTGAAGATCCAATACACACTCACTAGATGGCTGACAATAAAAAAAAAAGAATGTTTCCATACTGTGGATAAACTTTATTGGGCTACAGTAATAGTACTGTGGTTGGTAAATGCATCACGTATTTTTAAAATGGTGTGAGAGTTTTTCCCAACATAGCAATTCCCACTTAAACAGGATCATTATTGGTGCAGTCATTCAGTACTCTATAATTCTCACCCTTAGGTTTGTGGAGGTGAAAAAGCCAAGTCAAATGTTAGCCTCCACTGTTAACATCCCCTATTCATTTTCAGGTCAGCTACAATGGAAGCAGCTGGAATTCAACTCTCCCCACTCTCTCCTACCAATTACCTCAACGTGCCCTCTCTCAAGATGAGTGTAATTTGGTCTCTAGGAAAGCACAGAGCTAGGTCCCTGGAGGATACCAGCCAAAGCCTGCATTTTTTCGGTTGAGCCTGAAATTAGACCATCATCTACATTGCTCCCACCTCTGACTTCTCAGGTGTTCAAACCCACTCTTTAGCCCCCTTTTTTTAGGTGGGGAGAAGAGTTTAAAGTAGTATACTCTCCTAAACAGAATGTTAGAGGCGTAGTGTCTCTTTTTTGCTGGATTAAATACCTCAATGAATATGTGCAGATTTAAGAAATTAGGAAGAATAGGAAGAAAACTAGGTAAACAGGAGCAACACAGCATTTAGAGACAGAAATATCAGAAATGTGACCTATTAAGTTCTAATCAGAATGTGGTACTGTGCCATAAATACATCTGCAAATATAAGGTTTGTAACCAAGTCATGGATCTTCAGCACTGCAAAAAGGAAAGTCTCCCAAAGTTTAAGTGCAGTTCATGTACAATTCTCAAACTACTTTCAAGCTGAAAACCAATAAATTTCACCTTAAGAAGTGTTCTTCAGAAGAAAAAAAATTTGTTTTGCTTAATAAAATGCCATGGTATCTACATACCTAAAACGATATGATAATGTGCCAAATAGTTTATTATAGAATTTGAAATGTTATAAAGACTACAACTATGGACATTTTCTGAAAATTCCAAGTATAACTTTCAGTAGATCACTTCACATTAAAGGAGACAATTTTATACAAGTATCTTTTCCACTTTTGTCACTATTGATCTCTTTTTCATGGTATACAAACAACTGCTTTTTTTTTTTTAGGACTATGAGGATTTCCTAAATAGATTATAAATATTTTATGAATATACAGATATCCCTTTTTTTTAGTAATCAATAATGTTTATCATATATAACTTTAGCCTGTGTCATCTTAGAGTTATGTTTGAAGTATTAAGGGCTAATAAAGTGCAATTAAATATATAAAAACTGGAAAAGCCTTAAAACTAAAATTACTATTAAATTATATTGACTGTGAAAAATTAGTTATTTTGTAACTCTGATAATATTGGAGGGGGAAAAAAGGCCCAGTAATCTTTTGTGTCGCCATACTGAAATTCTCACAGGTACAAGGCATGCATTTAGGTGAGCTGTGCACAGCAAATATATGTCTCCACTGTATTATCTTCTTAAGGCAAAAGTAAATCTGAATTCAAACAACTTTTACAATTGCCAGAACCACATCTAAAATCTCTAAATTTTCTGAATGAGAAAACGAGAGATTCATTTAATAGATCCCTGATGGCAGCATGTAGACCATGTATTTGACCTACAATAGTGATTCTAAAGAACTTAGACTGCAGCATTGTTTTCCTTAGTGGCAGAGCAGTAAGAGAAGTTTCAAGTAGGCTTGGAAACACACACATACAAAATTCATCATAATGAAATATGACAGTGTCTAAAGTCCAACTATGATGAAGCCATTAAAAGATAAGTTATAAAGGAAGACATCACTTATTCTCAAACCTCCATCGTGGTACTGTAATTTAGTAGAAACAAAACAACAACAAAAAAAGCCGAATAGGGGATGTAATGTAAACCACATTTATAGTGGAACAGGAAACAAATGATTCTTCAGCACAATTTCCTGTAGATCAGTTGGAAAGGTATTTAAAAGACTGCATCAGCTATTAGATCTTTTTTCCTGACCACTTTTCTCCCCAACCCTCCTTCCCCTATGCCAATGTCCTTCCTCCTAATTCTGCCTGAAACAATGCCATCACCTAGCGACAGAAGGATGCTTATCCATTACCAACACTATATTTAAAATGCTTAGACCTAGCAGAAATTAGGAATTAAATAAAATTAACCAAAGATGTAACTGATCCATATTTTTTTCCCTGAGAAATTAGCCTCACAGAAATGTTCAAACTGGTATCTGTAAATCTCATGCAGGGATTCTGAAAATTTAATCAGAGGCAGGAAGACAAGATGTAGCCACAATGTCAAGATTGTCTGGTGAATTTTTTCAGCTTAAACGTAAAGAACAAAATCAACATAATTTTGTTTTAAAGCAATGAAGCATAAAAGAAAAAAATAAAAATTTCATTGTTTTTTTAAATGAGTAAAGTGCCAACTACATAAAAAAATAAGCTCACAAAAAAAGTTTGTCCTACATGCTTTCTCTTTGATATGTTTTATTTTATTGAACCAGTGGGGAATTTTAAAATTCGATTACTTTGTGGCCTAAGCAAATTTTTGCTGTGTAATAGCAAGTAAACAGCAATTTTAAAAAATAAAGCATTTATACTGTCTGCTTTCAATTATAATCATGGTTCTGAAAATAGTAAGTATATGAAATATATTTTTAAAATGTCAAATGTAATTTGCATAGTTGACACACTACTGGAAACTTTAAAACCCAGTGGCTACCTATGTCCTATGTGTGGCTGCTCCAACCAACTATGAGGTTTTGGGGGGGAAAAAATCCATATGTAAAATGTACTGAAAAATGTTATTAGTGGTGCTATTTAAATATTAATATTTTTATGGTAGCACTTCCTGTGATAAATGAGAAAAAGCTAAATTCTTCATACTCCAATTTTTAGCTTTAAAAAATTTAGGTTGCTGACTGATATTGTCACTTATCTATACAAAAACTTTCTTCTAAGAATACATTTCCCAAATGAGAGATTCTGATATTTAAATATTCCTAATTTTTCACCTTAAGCAGGACTCATAACATTATTTTATTCTTTGGCCTTGATATCAGAAATAATTAACATCCAGTTTCATCTCTGAACTTTATGGACTTGAAAAGCTGCATAATATGACCAACAGTCAGAATATAAACATAAAAAGCTCATTACCATTTACTTTCCGAGATTTGATGATTTGACAAATAACTATTTCAAAACAACTACTTTGAAACATGGTTTGAAGCTTGTTAGTATAAAGCAAAAAGAGCAATTACAATAATTATAGGTTTCTCTATACGGTTTAACACATGCACATGCTGGCGAGAGCTGATGATGTGATCTTAAATTACCATTACGAGGAAATTTTGCCACTTTTGTTTTCAATTTTATTTGCCATAATTTTATCTTTGTGGATATGCTATATTATTAGATATGTGAAATTTGACCAAATAATCACTTATTAAAATTCTTATTCAATGAACATGTAAGAAATTATAAAAATCAAAATTTAGAGCTAGAACTACACTTATTGTAGAGCAGGTAATGCCTAATACTTCTCATAGCCTGAATGAGGACAGACACACTGGCACACTTTGATATAAGCTTGTATTTCCAACACAAAATAAGTTACTGATTTTCTCTGCAAAAAAAAAAATCTGTTCCGTAGTTCAGAAGTGGTGCTTTAATTTTTTTTTAAGCTGAGATTGGGATTCATTTGTATTTAAACCTCTAATGCACAGAGGAAAAAAGATCACAAAAATTATTTGGTCAAGTTCATTAAACTCTCACCTGAGGAGAAACTGATTTTTAAAAATACATTCTGGTTTATATCCAAAATTTATTCTTTGATAGCTCTTGGGTTATGATTTTTTGTTAAGTATTTGTTTCAGAGTCCACACTTCTGGACAGGTACCGTTGTTCACAGAAACAAGGAAAAAATTTCTTGTGGGATATAGACATGGAAACACTTCATAACTTAACATAGTAAAAAAAAAATCACGTTTTCTTTTGTTTGTCCTAAAATATTTATATTTCTGCTAGAAAGTTAGAGGACAACTGATTTTACAAACCCTATAGTTGCCAGTTCATAAAAGAAGAAACCATAATTGTTGTAATGTTTAATTATATTCTTCCCACAAGCTAAAATCACTGTGTTTTGGAATGATTTTCCATTTTTCTTCTTTTGTTTATTCACAGGGAAAACCTGCTTCCTCTGGCCTCTCTCAGTTCAGGGAGTTCAAACTGAATTTAAACAAGTAATTGACTTGTCACTGGGAAAAAAGAAGGAATTCAGTGCTGTGTTCTCTTCAGAGGAAAACTTGTGCAACAAATAGCTGACCACACTTAACTCCAACAATTCAGGTTCAAACACACATTGGTTAGACATGCACATACACACAAAAACGCATAGATACTCAACTTCCAAACGATAAGTGAAACTCAAGAAATGTAAAGTCTCTTCGATAGGCATTTTGAACAATTAACGCATGGTATACACAATCTCCACAACATGTCTGGCACCAAATCAAAAGCCGCTCAATGCAGAATTAGAGCCAGCAGAATACACACTGTAGAATAAACAAAAATCTGCTTCCTCAAAGTATGCATGAGGGCATTTTAAAAAATGGTATAGAATTGGCCCCTTCCTTGGGACACACACAACTGGACTTTGCTGTCTGTTTCACGAAGTTAAGATGGACAACTGGTAGCCATCCACAGTTTCAAAAGCTTTCTGCTGGTGTTCCAAATGGCTATTTTTTTCTAACTATAATGTATGTACAATTTGCCTCTTTCCAGTGTTTGAATCAATAGAGATATACATCACCAGATTTGTTTTTAATAAACGCCTTAAAACAGTTCCTATAAATACATTTCCTGTGACAGAGCGATCTTGATTTTATGAGTACCATCCTCTCAAAAAAAAAAAAAAAAATCTAACAACCAAAATATTTGGCAACTGAGAGGGCATATTAGTGATATGATGTCATATTCAGCATTTTCTTACGGTGGAGGCAACTGGCAAGCTGTGGGAACGGAACACATATTTTTGAAAATTCCTTTTGGCTAAAAGTGAGTTAAAAGATACAAAACCTAAATTAAAATTTTGTCAGTTCAGATATTTAAGATGTAAAATTAACAATTAACATGTAAAAGTCACATAACTTATAATCCTGAAAGATAAAAACCATGGAAACATATTCTTTTATAATGTAAGTCTTTCATAATGGATAAGGGCTATCTAATCCCTGAATCTGTTTTGTTGCTTCAGAGACACTTTTGCTTACTGACTAAGATGGCATCCTTCACATAATTTTCATTAAAAGTGCTTTAAAATGAAAGGTGCTGAATATGGTATGTATGAGAACATCTAAAAGATAATAGGCAAAAGTCTTAGCTATATATGAGTAACTACCAATTGCAAATCATGTACTTGTTAAAAAAAAAAGATGTTACATAATCCCAATATTTATGTTTACAGATTTAAACACTTTGATCAAATCACAGTGAAAACCATTTGTTTTAAAATTATATTTCCCTTACCACACTTATTTTAATTACTCCGTGTTCTTTTTTAAAAAAAGATAAAAATAGGATAGCACTATGAACTTTTGATGATTTACTTGTACTTTTCAAAATAAAAGTAAACGATATTATTTCAAGTTGCCCATTCATAAAACTGGCTTTTTAAATGAAATTATTAATCTTCTGAAACTGCACCTTCAAACAGTTGTGTATATGTATGTATTACAGAATATGCTCAGCTAGGAATAACCGTTATCCATGCATCTGTATGTATATACACTCACAGGCATATAGCAGCACATACACATGTTTAATTCGTTTGCGCCAATTGCTACAGCTGAACTGGGCCTTCCTGAAAGCTCTGCTCTGTCGCCTTTGGCCTAACTATCCCTGATTAAGATCAATCCAAATGGAAGTTCAAAGTACACAAAGAGAACAGTTTATAAATGGCTGCTTTTCACTTTTCTCTCATTCTTCTTTTCTACTTTAAAATAATACATTTTTGCTCCTCTATCACCCAACAACTCTTCCCGAGAGCCCCGCATACCGATTTGAAAATATTGAAATCCTTTTCCTTCAGTGGGCCCAGACGAAGGGAAAAAAAATAAATAAATAAACCTCCAGATGGCAAGTATAAACCTTCTGCTGGGGTTATGCACAAAATACCAGACACATTTTTTTCTTAAATAAAGCGTTTCTGTTGGAAGAGGGGGAAAACTGAGGGAAGAAGCCACACAGCACAAATAACTTATGACAATACTGTTATATGCATGAATGAACCCGTTTATTTCTCCTTCCCCATTTTGGCTTTAAATATACATATAAGCTTATATAATCTACTCCTTAATTTGATCTCTCAGTTTTATGTGTTTGCTCTATTTTAACCTTTCAGGTTCTCTCCACTCTATCCACTGCACTCAAGCTTCCAACTTAGTAAGACTTTAGATATCACAAAACCTCAATCCAGGGAGAAACTTACCCCAAATTTCCTCTCAGCCTAACTTGGGCTTTCTCAATTCTGCTTCTCGTATCTGCTGTTCCTTTCTAACAGTCATTTGGAAGGAATAAGAATTTTCCAAAACTCTCTTTAAAAAAAAAAAAAAAAATCATACCACCTCTCAACTTTACCTGACTGCAAACTTTCGCTCTAGGATCCACTCTCTAAAGCTCTGAAAGCATCTATTTTTCTACTCTGGGGGAGGAGAGTGGGGGAAAAAGACGATGAAGAAGTAGGCAAGAAGATCTTAGGATTGGCAAATGATAAATATTTCACGGCACCCAGGAAGGTGCCGCAGTCCTGCACAACTTTGCAAACAATGATCACCACCTAGGATGCTCATCCCTGCGACAATAAAACTTGTCAAAAATCCCCCTCGCAGCCCGCATTCGCTTACCGCTTTCCCATTATAGTAGTACATCAAAGAGTTGCCGCCCATGCCCGGGATTGTGTATGCGCAGTACATGGTCTCGGATTCTTTTTTCTCCTCAGTACCACTCTAACAACTTTTATTTCAAACTCGCTGTCCCTTTTTTCACAACAATTCCTTCAGTTGCATTTTCCCATATGGCCGGGCCAAGCGTGGTGAATATGCAAAGCAGGAAGAGACCATTCCTGGCGGGCGGGGGAGGCCGCGGCGCTGCTGTCAGACGCTCAACTTTGCGCAGCGGAGCTGGAAGGCAGCCCGGCCCTGATGGAGCTCGAAATCCTAATGCATACGCGAGATCGATTCAACTTTTCCGAGGGGTTTTTATTAGTTCCTCGAATAATGCCGATTCTTACAAATTTCTGCAGTCTTCACTTTTTTCTTTTTCTTTCTTTTTCTTTTTTTTTTTTTCCTTTTTTGTTTTGTTTTGTTCTAGGCACCCTTTTCTTCTCTAAAATTTCCACTCAACTGCCTTAGGGTAAAAGTGGAACAGGGTCCATTATTGAGCAGAATACAAATGCAGTTAATTGACTCCCCCTCTCTCTCTCTCCCTCTCTTTCTTTTTTGTTTTAATTTGATTAAAAAGCGAGTGGCAGGAAGGGAATCGTATGATGCACATCTAATAACTCTGCCATCTGTCTCTGCTGCTGGCTAGCTCCCAGCATTGTACGCAGCTGCCTGAGAACTCGACTCGGAGAAAGGGGAGGGAAAGGGGAGGGAAGAGAGAAAAAAAAAAAAAAAAAAAAAAACCACCACGTCTCTGACCCCGCTCAAAAGGAGAGAGGGGGCACTGTTTTCTGACTGCTTGGTCAACAACCTACAAAACGGGGTTGCGGAATAAAACAGAGTAGCAGTACGGCCCGCCCCGGGCTCCGCGGGCCCCGGCCTCCCCGGAGCTGGTGGGAAGCGCAGCCGCCCATGAACTTCACCTCGCCCCGCCGCAGACGGCCGCATGGGCCCTGAGACTGCGGAGGGGCTGGGGCGCTGCTCCCCTCACTGGCGCTGGGCGCCCCAAAGGCGCACGTTTTCCACTATGGAGTTGGGTGCTTTCACTGTGGCTTTGGACAATCTACCGCCAACTTCACGCTATTTGTCTGCTGGGCTCAGAAGCAAGTTTATTGGTACCTTCGAACCGACGAATATCTTACAGCTGTCAATTTCCTCAAAGGCACCCCTGAGACCACATTTTCAGAGTTTTGCAGCATCCCTGCAGCCCAATATCTGTATAAATATTTTAACAAACATCTCATGCACATTTTTACTAAACTTCGATTTTCCTAAACTTTAAGAACGTGAAAACCTTCGTTGACCTTTATTGATCACAACTGAACAATAGAATACTTATAAATGGCACGGTTTCTAACAAGCAAGTTGATATATTTATTTATTGTCTTTTAAAAATATTATACCAATCAACAAAAAGTGTGGGGGGAGGTACAAAAAAGGAAAGAAAGAAAGGGAGGGATGGGGAGAGAAGATGGGCTGACTTGAGCTTGCCAAATTCAGAGCATCACAGGAAAGGAGGGCCTCTGGGAATTGATCCCAAATGAAACTAAATCATTTGCATATGCCGAAGCAAATGCCACCCGGGCATACATCTATTCTCAAGAATCAACTTTAATAATTCAAAGCACCTATTTCCTTACAACTCAATATGGTAACAAAACACATACAGTATTAATAAACAAGGAGGAATAGTGGTGTTGGTTCTGAGGAGCAAACCCCGGGCTAATAGTGGAAAGTTTCCCCACTCTCTAAAATAAACACACACACACCGCACATCCACACACACGTATCGAAGGAGCAGAGGTTTGTCTAACTCACTTGCTCTGCATTTATTCGGAAGGTCCCCAGAGGTTTGTGTAAACAGTACTTGAATTATAATCACACATTTCATTCAAATTTCATGCTTTGAGGATTTTTTCCTCATTAGAATAGTTAGTTGTCAATCTGACAGGATCACATTTGTAACCTTTAAACCACCCTCGGTGCTTAATACACAAGGACAGGGTACCCACCTACCAGAGGACAGTATGTAAAAACCACCACTTAGAAAAGAGGCTGGAATTTAAAGAGATAAGTTGGGGGGTTTCCTGGTTATTGTTTCTTTGTTGTTTCTTCCCTTATTTAGAAGGCTTTTCTAGATCCTAACTTTCCATGGGCAGACTGCTAGAAAGATCTCTAAACTCTTTTGATAAATAATCATTCTGCTTCATCTACGTTAAATACCTTTTCTTACCTATTTTGCAAACATATAAATGCCTTTCTATTAATTATGTAAATATAAACAAAATTGTCATGGCTTAATGAACTACAATTCCTATTTTTAAAATTGAAGCTCTCATTTCTTTTAATATATTGTTAACATGTGCATAAATAAATATTTTTAATCTGATGAGGTGAAATCGATTTTTAAACCCTGACAATTCAGCACATGAGACTGAAAAAATTAAAATGAGACTAGAACATTAAGCTTCTGGGCTTCATTGCCTAATGGAAACAAGTCTAAGATTTCAAAAGCAAAAATTTACAATGATTAATAAAGATATACAGCTTTGAAAGGTGATCTATGAATTATAGCCAGTGAGACACTGAACGTATTATCATCCAGTGATGTTTGGTTTTGGTTTGCTGACCTTGGAGTACATTTCAATCGCAGAACTCAAGTCAGTGGCTTGTCAACTGAGACATTTCTGCGATCTCAGCCTTTGAAGTTTTCTTTGTGACAGAAATATCATCCATGATAAATTTTTAGTGTGATGCGTGGGGAGTTAGAACAGAAGTATAAGAACAACTGAAGCTATATGCATAAATTCACGTGTTTCAGAATAATTTTAAAGAAGTCTTAATCTTAAGCAGACAATTTTTACAGGACCCTAAACTGGTCTACTGCTTGTTTCACAGACACAGTTTTCACATTAGTGTATAACTGGACAAGTTACCCAACCAACAGTAGGTAACTTGGTTGCCTACTTGGTACCACCCCTGCCCCCCCCACACCCGGCCTTGTTATCACTGAAATGATGAGGAATGATGGTTAGCCACACTACACAGGAAGCCACCATCCCTCTCTGGTGCTTAGACAAAGCACTATCGAGGACACTGGGGGTAGTCAATGAACCCAGTTGTTTTTTCTGCCACTTTTGGGGAAAAAAATTCTTACCAGCAAAACTGTCTAGAAGTGTTGACCACTTAAATGAAACCCACATGATTCTTATTTTCTTCTAGAATCTAAAGTTTACAGTTCTTTTGTAATTTTCCAAAAAGTCTTTGACAGATGTATTTGAAGTGAAGCAGAATTGACAACACACATCTACAGTTGTGTTATTATAAGTAACTGGGAAATATTTGACCTAAAATATTGACTATACCATTGGTATAGTATTACCTACAAGGTAGATGTTCAATAAAAACTTGCTGAATGAATGAATAAGTGCATTAAAGAACAAGTAAATATTCGGAATCTACATCACTTGAATGAAGAGCTGTATTCAACCATTTCATGAACAATTATTTAGTGATTCCCAACTTTGGGTTAAGCTCCATTTGGGGACATGCACAGGGTTCAGAGACATGTCAATTTTCTTCCTGCCCTTGAATTTGACCTCATGGCTGAAGCGAGAAAATATGACTAAAGAATAATGTTTTAATTGTGAAATGGGGCAATTGCACATACATTAAACAATTAGATAACAAACTATTACAGGGTAAAGAGCTGAACTATCCACCTGACCACAGAGCTCATTAGAGTAGATTCTACCTTTATTTCTGAATAATGACTACATTACATGGTTACTGCAAAGTCCAAATAAACCTAATAAACACCTACACACACACAAACTGCCCTGCATATTGCAGTATAAGGCAGGGAACTCAACAAATAGAAGCTGAATAAATGAATGAATGAATAATGATCACATGGAAAGAATTCCCATTTTTCTCCCCCCAAATATAACTTGGTAGAACGTGAACAATTCCATGTTTCTGTTTAAGTCACTGAACACCAAAAGTTGTTTTTTTTGTTGTTGTTGTTTTGTTGTCTTTTTTTTTTTCAGCATAACACCTGCTTATTTCTACAATGCTGATCTTTTTTGCCTAGCATGGCTACATTAGCTAAAGATCACACCCTAAGGAAAATAGTGATATTCATTAATATACAATGATTACATAACATAATGTGAACAAGCCAGCCTATAAATTAAATAACCACTTCAGGTAAACATCTACCCATCAAAAATATATTTGCTACTAAAACAACACTTAATACATCCACAGTACAGTGATACACAATTTAAAGAACATATAATAATTGCCTTCACTTATTTAATCTCCATAACTAGTACTCTGTGACAAGTATTATCATTCCCACTTTAAAGACAAAGAATTAAGGCTCAAAGATCCTTAGATGACATTTTATAGATCAAAAGCTACCAAGACATTGGAATCAGGGTGTGAGTAAAGTTATTAAATCAGAGTGCTTAAACTTGAGGGTCAGACACATCTTGATGAGTAACCTTGTTAGTCCCCAGCAGTGTGACTCTGGCCAAGCTATCTCACAGGTTTGAGTGTTAGTTCCTTCATCTAGTTAATAACACAGCTTCTTTTGAGGCTTAAATGAGAAGACACCTAGTTCACAGTATCAGCAGCATGTTATAAAGGCGAGTGCATTTCCTTGTGTCTCCTCTGCTGTTTCCTCTATGCAAGAGTGCCTTAAAGAGCAGCAGCAAAACAAAACAAAACAAAACGAAACAACAAACAAACAAACAAAAAACTCCACCTAAAATAGACTTAGGTAACAGAAGTCTGCTAAAATGGATAAAAGAATTATAAAAATACAGCACCATGCTAAACTCTTCCCAATGGAGCAAAGATATTCAATCACAAATCTTTTTGGAGCACCCAACACGACTGGCCTGAGAATTATGTACGTACTCAAAAAATATAATTTCTGCTGATGTGTTAGTATTCAAATCTACGTTCTCATCTTTAAACTTACAGGAATAGTAAATGTTGCCAAGCCAAGGAATAGGAGGTTACCCTTGTCCATTGAAAAAAGGAATATAAGGCCGGGCGCGGTGGCTCAAGCCTGTAATCCCAGCACTTTGGGAGGCCGAGACAGGCGGATCACGAGGTCAGGAGATTGAGACCATCCTGGCTGACACGGTGAAACCCCGTCTCTACTAAAAAATACAAAAAACTAGCCGGGCGAGGTGGCGGGCGCCTGTAATCCCAGCTACTCGGGAGGTTGAGGCAGGAGAATGGCGTGAACCCGGGAGGCGGAGCTTGCAGTGAGCTGAGATCCGGCCACTGCACTCCAGCCTGGGCGGCAGAGCGAGACTCCGTCTCAAAAAAAAAAAAAAAAAAAAAAAAAAAAAAAAAAAAGGAATATAGTTTATTTAGAAGCTAAACTAATTGGTATTTTTTGCTCTCCAGTAGGAGTCACTATTAACAAAAAATTTAATTCAGAAGCTAAATTAAGGCTGATGTTTAGTTAGTAGATGCATATATATGGAATGTTATAAAAATTGTAATAAATGGTGATAGCTTAGACCCAACAAAGGATTAATGTTTCATATTCAACTTAAACTGCAATGACAAAAATCCCTAATAGGCATGAGTACAACTTCATAAAAGATCTAATTTAACAGGAGGACACACACACACACACACACACACACACACACACACACACAAATTTATTCTGATGACCATAACTTGAGACAGCCTTGCAATTTAATAATGAACACCAACAAACCTCTTACATGTATATTCCCATATTTCTTTGTATTGAAATCTTAAGACTATGAAATAACTGTTTTCTTATTAAGCAATTAAGATTTTTACTTTTTCAATTGGGATCCTAACTATTTTAAACTTTTTTCCAACATACACACACATCTGGAGAAAATATTTATCAGATAAACACACTTATTGGAAAAGTAGTAAATGTACTTATCTGAAGTAAATCCATATTACACGAAGAAGTCAGATAAAGCACAAATCATCTCAATCTTTTTAGTGGCATGAACTTATTTTCTTGGCATCATTTAGATATTAGCAGGTAAAATAGTTTTAACTATTTATATGGTTCAAATACGGAAACATTTAGTTTGGAAGATGCTTTTATCACAGAAAAGTATCAAAATATCAGCATAAACTGTGAAATCTAATTTTATTTGTGTCTTTATTAGTGGCTTCCTGTGTTATCTTGAATTGGTTATTTTTATACGGCCTGGGTTCATATGTAGACATTCAAATGGTTTATCACATGATCAAATATTTATTTTCTGAGTGACTAGTCAGATAGCTTGCAGTCATATTGATTATAAAGTAATTCACATTGATTACTAAGGTAAGCAATGGGTTATTTTTTAACTAGATTTTTGATCCGTAAGTAAATATTTGACTTCTACCTTTCTGTGGCACTATTTCCCTTTAGAAGAAAGAAGAGACTTCTCATTTTGCTTTATGTGGCATTATAAAAACTCACACAGACATATATGGTTTGGAGACATAGCAGCATGCAAAACAGATGCAAAAACCAGGTTCTCAAATTTCAGTATACAGTGAAATCTGATCAGATTCATTTCCCCACTTTTCCACATATTTTCACATGTCTGAGGTAAAGAATTCAATGAGTATGCCATTATCTGTATGAACATAACATCTTCTATGAAATTCAACAAACCAGAGATATAAAACAGCATTACCCTGCAAACAAGGTAAAATGTAGCTAATAGCATTATGTGATATGGCAAAGTGTAATACCAAAGTAGCAAGACCAGAATATATAGATTTTTAGGTTTAATTACACTGGAACCTACACACTTGACTCAAAGTGAAATTCACCTCTTCCTCAATTTTTTGCAAAGTAACTGCAAAAGTCATAAATTTACTACTAAATCTCTCAAATATTAAATGAAATTAGCCAAAGATAGTGTAACTGACACATCTGAAGACTAGATGTGATTTTTATTTAAGGAGAAAAGACTTCATTATGCCTCTTATTTTTCCCCAGGCCGTCAATCTCTTTTCCCTTGGGATAAGTGGAATGTTCTTTAAAAAAAAAAAAAAAAAAAAAAAAAAAAAAAAAAAACCCTTACACTAACCCAGTGTAATCCATAGCCAGTCTCCAAGTTTGATACAAAAACAAACCATTTCTATTTTGGTACAATGAGGAAGCATCACACTGGACAATGTAAAAACAGAGATGGAGGAAGTTGACTCAGATTGCTGCACTTCCTAGATGAAGTCAGTTAGCGAGCTTACCACAATCACCTGAGTCAAATGAAATTCGAGGACAATTGTTTTTTTCCGTCAAATTGGTACACGTGTAAAGGAATTCCCAAAAAGTTAGAGGGGAAATCCTAGTTATGTTTATTTGTCTGGATGAAGGATGATAGTTGAGAAACTTTTAACAAAAAATGGATTGATGAAGCTGGCTGGAATCTCAGCACAGGATGTTCTCAATTTTAAAAAATTTGTGAATAAATATCAGGCTTCCCAATGCATTGCCCGGTAATCAGAGTGGAAATGTGATATCACAATGAAAATGATTTTCACTCTAAACGAACTAATCATCTAAGGTTTATTAACCCTCTTTGGGGGTGAAGATTCTAGCAATTTCCTGAGGTTTCTAACTGTTGATCACCTTTGTTGTTTGACATGATGGAGCAATAGAACAACTTGCTAGGCACAGAACAAACAATTGTCAAATACTTTAATGGCCATCTCTGACAAACGGAATGAAAAGAGTAGGTATAAAGGAAAAACGAAACATAAATTTTAAAGATGCAAGTGAATGACCATACAGTGAGAGCATCCAACGTACATCCACCATTGAAGTGCCTTTTCAAGTTCATGTTTAGCAGATCTAAGTTCCCTCAAGGACAATCGATAGCCTATAGCTTAAGCAGGTCAATGGTCCATTCCTAATCTAAATGTGGTGTTCTTTAACTCAAAATAAACTTAAATTTTAACTACTGAGTTTTCAAAATAAGCACTCTCGTCATTCTGTTAATCAAAAGCATTTACCTACCCCACACATAAACACAGACAAGACCAGGAAGGAACAGGTGAGACAAGTTTTGCATCATCTTCCATTAAAAGACAAGCGCTTAGAGTAAATCCCACGAGTAATCTAAAATAAATTGTTTTAAAGAGATAACATGCAATTTTAAAAAACTCTGGGTTTTCATTAAATACAGTGAAAGAAATTCACAAGCTTTTATTGAGCATAAACAGTACTAAAATAAGAATGATTTGGGAAAAAATGATACTGATAAATTTTGGCTTTCAACATTAACAAAGCTGAATCAGGTATGGGTAATGAGTGTGAAAAAGTAATGTGGCAGTATTGGTCTTATTTCCTTCATTTATGGTTGGGCCAAAAATTGACATAAAAGTCATCAACTAGCTTTACTGACAGCAGTGCCAAAGGCCAAATTATGGTGCTTACCAACCAAAGACATGAAAATTGTCTCTATTTGTTTGACAGGGGTATTTGTTTTCAACAATATCAGCACTTTGACCTCTTCAGGCGTGACTATCAAACGCATTCTGATCATAAAACAACTTCAGCATTTCTAAATATTAGTCAAAATGACAAACAGGACAACTCTCACCTTTCCCTCCTGTTGAAGATATCCTTTACTGCCGAGTGGGGCGTGTTCTCTAACATCTGTTCAGGAACTGAATGCCATGTTCTTTATGGGGTCTGGACCTCTACCTACTTAGTGCCATCATATAGTAACTGTGTTGCGTGTAAGGAAATGGTACAGAACATATGATAAAGACAAGAGTTCCTCAAGATATATCCATTTTGTATATGGGCTGTCACCTTCAAACTTGCCAGCAATGTTGAATTTTTTTTTTTTTTTTTTTTGAGATGGAGTCTTACTCTGTTGCCAAACTGGAGTGCAGTGGTGCAATCTTGGCTCACTGCAACCTCTGCCTCCTGGGTTCAAGCAATTCTCCTGCCTCAGCCTCCTGAGTAACTGAGACTACAGGTGTGTGCCACCATGCCCAGCTAATTTTTGTATTTTTAGTAGAGATGGGGTTTCGCTATGTTGGCCAGGATGGTCTCGATCTCTTGACCTCGTGATCTGCCCACCTCGGCCTCCCAAAGTGCTGGGATTATAGGCATGAGCGGTGTACCGCACCTGACCTGTTGGATATCTTTAATCAACTGTTCATATGTTCCGCAATATACATATGTATACTTTATTAAAAATCTAAATGTATTGTGTCCATTACATTTTTTTTTTTTTTTTTTTTCTTTTTTCTCTTTTTTTTTTTTTGAGACCAAGTCTTGCTCTGTCACCAGGCTGCAGTGCAGTGGTATGATCTTGGCTCACTGCAACCTCCATCTTCTGGGTTCAAGCAATTCTCTTGCCTCAGCCTCCTGAGTAGCTGGGATTACTGGCATGTGCCATCACACCTGGCTAATTTTTGTATTTTGTATTCACATGTTGGCCAGGATGGTCTCGAACTCCTGATCTCATGATCCACCCGCCTCGGCCTCCCAAAGTGCTAGAATTACAGGCGTGAGCAACCATGCCCGGCCGTCCATTACATTTTCTCTGAGTTAAATATTTCTGGATTGAGTCATTATTAGTAGTACAATTATTAAACAAATGATTATACATTTTATGACAATTATTAAACATGAGAAAGTTTTAAACATTAAACTATCTTTCTTTAAAGACTTACAATAGAGCTAAAGTTTCTGGTTTTCCAATATAGCATGTGGGGATAAGAACCAATCCCACCTCTCCTCTTGACCTCACCAGATAAGCAGTATATTGTGGAGGCCAGAAATCAAGATGTTGGTTTAAGTTTCAGCTTCATTTCTAACTAGCTCTTTAAACCTGAGTAAGCTCTAGCTTTGTCTAAATCTGTTTCTTTATAAACCAATAATTTTCAAATAACTGTGTTAAATTGTGATCATATAAACTTTGTTCCAATCCCTAAATTCTGTGTTTATGTTTTTATCATAATGTAGTATCTCTGGCAAATCAATCTCTGAAAAACGTAAAAACAATCAAAAATTGTTTCTCTAGTTGACCAAGTAAAAGCTCCACACAGTCCCTGTGATTTTCAGGGAAGAGACAGACAGAAGCTGCTAGACAGAAGCTCAGTAGAGCTTCTGTGGCCACTGTCTTAATCATGCCAGATCTGCAGCTCTCTGTCACCCAGAATCACGTTCTGTAGTCGCTTCCAGATAAGGACTATATTCTAGAATATAAGATTCTCCAGCAAAGTTCAGTGTCTTGTTAAATAAACGTGTCATCTACCTTGCTGCTCCCAAATATCTTAAGTTCCTAAACAAAGATGATAATTTAGCTTTCTTTGCCCTGTGCTCCAACAATACAATCTGCACACAATAGGAGCCCAATCACATTTTGCTCATGGAGTGAATGAGGAACGAAAAGAGATTTATTTCCTTCCTTTCCACAACAACAGAAATCATCATGTCCACAGAGAAAAGAGTTTGTCAGAAAAACACATGATAGCCAGCTGTAACTTCCATTTGAAAATAAGTCTTCATGAAATGAGAAAATGAGCATATTACTAGACAACAATTTTCAATAGAGTTATATCTACTTTACACTGATAAAACGTGCACATAATTATGAGGAGCTGTTCCCCTAGTTTCCAAATGTTCTAAATATTATTTTTGATTTCATGAGCCTGGTCTGTACTTTACCTAGATTATAATCTGCTGAAGATCGGGGTGAACCAAATTTTATTTGCTATCCTGGCAGAGAGTGTATTCAAAAACATAAAATTCACAGAAGAAGGGGGCGTGAGGGATCTAATTTACCTTCCTTTCTCTTGTATAGTGTGGCTACTCTCTCAATATAATAACTAATAATGCCAACAACATGCTAAAGGCATAAAGATGGACACATCTATTGTCACTTTTGAGAGGTAATACTGTCATGCCACTTATTATATGTGTGCAGACTTTCGTTTGTTTCACGTGTTCTTTAATTTTTTTTGGCAAGTCACCTTTACTTATTTAATCTATATTCTACTTTGAACATTCAATTATAAATATTTTCTTAGAGGGACACCATATTCTATGGTTAAATATTATTTCCTAATGACGTGGAAGAAAACAAAGGGAAGAAACAGGTGCTTTCCATGTCATTTCCACATATTTAACTTTTTATTTGTTGTCCTTTCCAACACATTCCATTTATCTAGATTTGAGGCACTACAGAAAAAAAAACAACTTTAAAAAATTATTTTGTTGCACTGTTAACAGAAATATATGTTCATAACAAAGGACCTCAACAACAATTACAGTAAGCCAGGTGGCTGATTCCATCTTTATATCATACATTACACTGTTACCATGGACTACATGATTACATAATTTAGGATGTACTTGCTATCACTGTATTTTTAAGAGTCATATAAGCTCTGTGTTTATTAGTCTGCAAGGAGAACCAGTGATACCAGACCCTTATAAAGCATTACAAAATGAACTCTGATTTGTACAACTACTTGTGGCCGTACACACTTTGGTGCAAATCTTCCCAATGGCAGAAACATTGGCCATTGCTGTCCACCTTCCAGGAGGCCTGGCACTTAGTAGGTGTGCTATAAATATTTGTGAATTTTTCAACCTCATACTTGAACTTTAAGCTGACTCAGTGCCAAGTGAGTACACCTGCAACTTCTGACTGACGTCAGGGTTTCTTTCCCTTTGAGGAGACAGAGACTCCATTTGACAATATGGGAGGAATTACACTCTGTATCACCAGTTACTTCTGTGATGTATATATTTGATGAATAGAATTTTGTTGACTAGAATTCTAAGAGAAAGGCACTAAAGTTTTATAAAGGCCAATTTGAAATAAACTTAAGATCTAAATATGCAGAAGCCCATATCTTTTATGAAACAAGCCAAATAGGTCAAGTCTACCAAAAATTTACTAAATATGTAAGAACAACTAAATAAAACCTTTCAACATTCTTAACAAAGAAATATTCCGTCTGAAAGCATATACTAAAATAAGTTATCATTCTGGATGTTTTAACCTTTTTTTAAAGTTTCCTAACTCACTGATATCAAAGAGACACCTGGTAGCAATGCTATAGTTAAGTATTTGTCTGGGTTTCCTTCATAATTCCTAATTTTCAGATACTTGGAAGGAAATTGCCAGAATCTTAAATGTGCTATACAGAGTTGTCTGTAAAGATGCAAATATCATTTCTCATTCTCCTTATATTCTTTTCTTTCTATAAAATTTCAAAACTGCTCAGTCATTTTGAATCATACAGTGCATAAAAATAGACTTTTAATACTTGAGATATTTTATCTCTATTGTCTATGGCATTTTCTCCCACCAGAACAAAACAAAACAAAAAAACAGAAAAACAAATAACCCCTCAACTCACCTTTGCATTCCCCAATATACCTTAACTTCTTTGAATAAAATGCAGGTGCTTCATTTCAAATGGGGTCCAATGACTGACATTTAAAGCTAACATGTTAATAAGTGGCTATGATGCTTAACATGTTGGCATTCACAGCACTTCCACTTGCCCCATGTAAATAAAATTGGTCCATACCACCCTATTGTATATTACATCTAATCTGGATTCTGTAATCTCATTGCGATTACCCCTTTTGTTGTTTTCAGGGCTGCAAGTTCACAGTGAAGTTGAAAGACAAGCCGACATTTATTTTATAGTGAATATTGTTTTTGCTTTCTGTTGTTGAGTTTGAAGCACAGCTGTGCAAAGTAGTTTCAATGAACCAAGGGATGGTCCCAGAACAACCAGCTAAGAACTTTGCCCTGAGTTCACAAACTGTGGGCTACATGATAATTATATAAACTCCTCCAGAACTACGACCCCTTTCATGAATTTTTAGCTGGATCTGTGTCAAGTAGTATTGATTTATATTGATCTCAAGGGTATTTTTTTTTCTCCGATTTTTACCCAATTTACACAGCAAGGAACAAGGACTCAGCCTAATTTCATTTTCTATGCAGTAACTAGTATGTTATTTGCATTCCATAAATGAAATGGAATGTAGGGACAGGGACTAAACTGCTAATTCAAATACAACCATAATATTAAGAGCATTATCTTCTTATAAAAGAAACGCAGTTTTATTTAGTAAAAGCATTATTCTTAATAGTAAAAACATAAAACATCCTAAGCCATACTCTACATGTCTTAAAATACCCTGAAATAACTTTTATAAAGAACATATAAGTCTTGTATTTATTAAGTGTTCACAGTAACTGCACTCTTTAGGTATAGTCCAATAAATTATAGGAGAAAAAATTCTGCCATAGTTTCTAATCAAAATCTCCAATTGCATGATTCCAAGATAAAAATGAACCTTAATTTAAAGCATTAAAAACTCTGAGCTAAGAACCCCCAGCTCAGAAAAGACATTCCTTTCAAAAAAAAAAAAACCAGCATAACCTCTTACCTACTTAAAATTAATTCTAAATAGAAGTCAGTGCCTTCACCTTTCTAGAAATGAGAGTATATGCTTCAAAATAATAATTTGAAAATAAAATAAGTGATACCAGTAATTTGGGTTGTCAAGTTGAATTAATAAATTATTACTGGGCCAACCTGGAACCAAAATTATCAATCATTCAAAATAATTCATAGTCTGTTCTAGGAAACATCTTAATCTTTGCTTACAGAAAAGTCGCTACTCAGTAACACCTTTCTTCAGTAACTAAGAAGCTCAGAGGCACTCAGTTTCCACTGTCAAAGATACCCATTTAAATGGCTTAATATCCAAACATATCCTGACAAGTTATTCAGATCTTACTTTTCAACTGTGAGAGCAAACGGAAAGTTTGGCAAATTGGTACTGCGTTTTAAATTTAATCATGAAATCAATTCCTGGGAATTGCAAATAATGTCTTAGAAGTCAGTTGAGGACCAGATTTGGCCACTGAATGCTCTGTGACGCTCTTGCTGAAAGACAAGAACAGAACACACACATTCAAGCAGAAAGTGTGCCGGCCACAGTCATGGGACTCACACCCAGGGAAACCTGTCCTTAATTTATCCCGTCGTGTGTAGATTTGGCAAGGATCTCCAGATATCATTTACATACCATATGCCCTGAATTACCTAGGCACAATGGTTGTAGATAAATATGTTTCGGGTCTGACTGTTTGCTTCCTTTTATAAGTTTTGCAGCTTTCATTTCATTTTTCACATTGCTAAATAATTTAATGTAATAGTGCGTGTTGTAAAAGAATGTTTTGCTAAATCAATAAATAGTTCATTGTGCCCTGTGGTAAGAAAATAAATGCTCCTGAGGTAGGTGACCAGGAGATATTATTTCTCCTATGAAAGAATCAAAGAGGGGAAATCAGCTGTTTATGCTTTCAACTCATTTTAACCTTTGTCTTTTTACTAGGCATATGAATGCAGGCATTCAAAAATAAAGAAGACAGAAATCATACATTATGACTTCTGTGAAACATACAGAACTGGTCAGCAACTCTTCATGTCTAAAAAAGACCCCTGAAAATCTATTCTTGGTCATTCCTGTATTTGTTCTTCTTACAGTTTACAGACATTATAATTAGTCTATGCCTTAGTTTCCCTCTCTTCCCAACAATGGTATTAATAAAAAATGTAGTCACATTTGTGTAGATTTTCAAATGACACTTAGATTAATAAAAATGTATACTTAAACTAAAAAGATCAAAAGCCTAAAAAAAGGCTTGGAGCAGAACTACATACATATTTTTTGTTGTGTACTATAAATTTGACTGTATAAACTTCCAATTAAAAATGACATTCACACCATCATTTTTGATAGAATTTTGCACAGTAGGAATACTCATTAATGCAGGGTAATACAGTGTGATAAGCAGCTTAGACATCAAAATAGTAAAAAGGAAAAAAAAAGCCAATTGGTCTACTTTTTACATGAGTAAGATAAAACTTAAAATATTAAATCCCCGAAGAAATTTAAGAAAACATATTGGCATTTTAAAATTATGTCAAATCAAGAGCATCTATTCTCCTGTCAGTTTCAACTTCAGAGATCTCAGTTCTAATAAAAAAATCACATTTCCATCCTATGTTTGATCATGATACATTAAATGCACTTCAATATTCAAAATGAAATTAAATACAATTTAAATATTTTTACCTATCCTACAATTACCCTCCTAAATAGAGTATATGTTTGTGTATACACTTTTTTTTACTACTTATATGAAGTATCTGAAATATTTCAATTTTCTTCAGCATTGGTAAAAGAAAGGCAAAAGCCCATCAGCTACAAAGCATGTGCACATGGGTCATTTTATGATCTTTAACTAGAAAATACAAAATGATCATATAATTATCTGTTGTATGTTAAAATAAATGGCAAATGAGGTGTGTCCATATACTAGAAGAGAAATAAATAAAAGGCAATCGAGTAATTTCGGAATATTATCAAACAATTTTGCTTTCTTTAGGGGGCAAGAAAAAGAAAGCTACCATTTGAAGGCCAGCAATGAAAGGGTTAACAGACATATGCTGTATAATTAGGAGATGCATTAATGATTATGAATAGTAAATGATTTGGTGCAAAGAAAAAAATTTTAGTCAAAGGGACATGTACCTATCTTACATGTTTATTAGTAACTGTATATAACTGGAAAATTCTGCTATTAAGAATCTTGCATTATTGGTGTAAATACTTCCAAGGGTACATCAAATTGTAATCTTTCATACGACATCCATCAAACCAGGCTGGAGATTTTGACAAACATTAAACACAGTAAGGAGGCAATTATGTATGCATGATTTAATCTGCAACTAATTAATATGCAAATTTATTCATATGTTAGTTACTAAATTAAAAATGCAAAGAAGCCCTTATGGTGATTCTCGAAATTTTGCACAAACAGAACATTTAAAATGTAAGAAAAATGAAGTTTTTTAGAAAACTATAACACACTTTTAGTGTCTCCAGAACCTGTTGCATTAAGAAGACTCAAAAATATGTGTTTAAATACTAGATAATAATTTAAAAGGTGTGCTAATTTTATGTGAGAATGTGGGAACAGAAAGGTTAATCAGAATTCTCTCGAACTCTTAGGAGATACACTCTAATTACCAGACAAATGGTATTCTATTTCTAAGCTTCCTTCCCTGCTTTTGGGCTGTCAGAAGTTGGTCATCTTACTGATATCTTACATAAATGGTTAGGAGTTTTGAGGGGAATAAATAGTATTTGAAAGCAACCAGATATAATGAAAATTTAGGGTAACTCTGAGACCATTTGGTGTTCACTAAACATACAATTCGCTCAAGATGGCAACTCGCTCTTTTCGCCTTTGGGGAACAGCTCTTTGCAAACACAGAAATGGTAGGAAAATCTTGAGAGAGGCTAGAAATTCTACCAAACTCTCTTCCAAATGAATCTTCAAAGAAAATAATGTGGCTAACCAAAAAGCAACAACCTCCCAAAAAAGCAGAAGGTAATTTTATCTGAATTCAATCTGGCTATTTTAGTCCTACATTTTCCAGACAGTCCAAAATTGATTTGAATCTTTTATGTGAGATGAGGGGTGTGGAGTGGTGATAATTTAAAAATATCTTTGGGTGTCTGTATACAAGGGAGTATCCATTCAAGTGCACTATATATTATTCTTTGGTATTATTGCCTTATGCAAGAACCTGATTCCTGTGTGACTGCCTAGTGATCAGCAGTGAGATTCTGTATGGATCACCTCTCATCTGATTACCTTTTTCATCCAATGTCCGATGGCCATGTACATATGCACAAAGCTCCTGGAGCTGGCTCTTGGAACAGCTGTACTGGCCTCATGAAATCAACACAAGTCAACTGTATGAGGAAGGACAATAACAGCGTCTACGGCTCTTCCTAGGGCACTGAACTCTCACCCATGTTAAAAAAAAAAATCACCATCGGTCTCGCTGCTGCCAAGTGACACACAAAAAGGAAGTTAACCATTGGCTGTGACTTGCATTCACAGTCTGACTCTGATTTCCCTGCTTCCCTTAGCCCATTCTGATGCCAAGCGGACTACAGCTTGCCCATTTCATTTCGACCACGGCAGCCAAAAAAAGCACTGCCCCACCGTGCGACGACAAGCAGTCTGTTTTGATATTAGTACCTCAGTATGTGATATAAGAGAGTCAGATGTCCTCAAACTACGTGCCCTCCCCCGAGGGACTCTGTCCTGGCCCTCCTTGGCCAGAGAGATGGAAAGTGTGCCACAAATCCTTAGCTTTGAAAGCACAGAGGACGGACAGGCACTATCCTCAGGCTCAGACAGAAATGGCCATGAGTGCCTCTTCTTCCGGGGAGAGGATTCAGGCCCTCCAATTCCACACTCGAGTCTAACTGGAAATACTAACTCAGATTCTATTCACTCCCTGCCAGCATACAGAGCACAAACTGAATTACATAAGAAAGAGAGTCATTTTCTTATATAATTAAATTGTAGTAAATGCTAGTTAAGTAAACATCAGGTTTCCTTCTTTTACTTTCATGAAAGACAGGGGAATATATGGGGTTCCCGAAAATTGATTTTTTCATTGATTCTTAGGGAGGAAGATGAGAGTGAAGTATTCTCCTCCACAAAACAAATTCTGATTTATTAGCTAAATGTACGGAATCTGACTCTAACCTAGTTTAACCTCTGAATGTGCCTTGTAATGTTCTAGTTCTCTCCAGCACTAATAGATCATGCTTTTTATAATTCCAACGAGGCATCGTCAGGCGAGGACTGCAACTGCTGGGCATTTCAAAAGTCTGAGAGTACCCCAGGCATCTTTAATTTTTACAGGTGACTCAATTTTTGTTGTGACCAGAACTGAACATAAAGCTTTTAAAAGCTTAAATGTACACATTTATGCATTCATTACACAGTGTTAAATCTAATTTGTTCTTTTTACTGTCACAGGAAGCACATGTTTAAAGCAATCTGTTTCCTCATGTGAATGCTTTCCTGTCTGTTTAAAAAAAATTGCGACACACTTTACCCTGAGTAACCAAGAGGTGATCATAAATATCCCTAAATAGCATTAAACAGATATGAAAGACATTAACACTTTCAGAATGCCAAAGTAGTATTAAAAAAAAATTCTAACAGATGCTCCTAGGTCAAAAAGTGAAATGTGTGTTTCCTGAAAAAACACTCTCATCAGAATCATAAATGAACTGTGAGTGGAGAAGTGAGGTGTTGCTGAACAAACCAGGATCCTTTTGGTGAGGAACACGGCAATCCACTGCCAACGTGTACTTGCCATAAAAAGCCAAATCGAAATGGAAGTTTGATGAAAACCAATATCCTTTGTAATCCACAAGGTGGCAATGACTACAAATGAGGGGTGGCTAAATCGGATCTATCTGCTTTCCAGAGGAAGACTATCTGTGAACTGAAGCATCAGTCCCTGTTCGGGGTGGGGGTGGTGGGGTACCCGGAAGAAGCTCAGGGCTCACCAGCCAACACGGACCTTTCCCGAGGAATCTAACTCGATGCCTGGTTTTTCTGCAAATTAAAATTGGCTGGGAAAAGACATTCATTGTGGAATGTGGAGACCATGCTTCCGCTCACACCTCCCCTCCCTACTTTCAGCAGATGTTTTTTTCTTTAAATGCAAGAAGAGTTAACTAAATCAGCCTTTATTAAAAAAAAAAAAAAGTTTTAAGTTTCTCATAGCCGATGATCAAAAATACCTTTTCTTTTGTGAATTCAACAGGGGCACTGAGAAAAGATACATTATATTGTGTCAAAGGCTAGAATCCAGCCATTCTTTGGCTTTACCTTAAAACATCTGTACAAATATTCCTGCTTAATGTTAGAAATCTACCTAAGCAGTCCTAAACAAACTGAACTCTGTTTACTTTATGAGATAAATAGTCTGCCATACAGGTCTTCCTAGTCCACACGTCTTCATCTTGCCAGGCAAAGTTAATACCTTAGGCCTAACCTTCAGTTTTGTGGGGGAAACTATAGCCAGCCCCACCAAGAGGCCGTGCATCACTCAGGCAGACCCGTTCCCGGCCTATTATAGAATACCACTGACACAAAACAACAGAAAGCATGTATCTCGTTATCACTTAGAGGCAAGGCTGATTTAGGCATAAACAAATTATTGGCCAAGGGAACCACATTATAAGCAGCTCCAGGCATCGTAGCTGATGTACCAGTTCAAAAGAGAAAAGATAGAGAAAATATTTCCAACATAAACTTTGCAGAGCACTATCTAATGATTAAAAGGGCTGACTACGTGTCTTGGTTTGATAGAGATGGGTTTGCAGAGCCTATGCAACACAGGGAGACCCTGTCTCTACAAAAAAAAAAAAAAAAATTAGCCGGTGTGGTATTGTGAACCTGTGTACCAGCTACTCAGGAGCCTGAGGTGGGAGGACCGCTTGAGCCTGGGAGTTTGAGGCTGCAGTGAACTATGCACCACTTCCAGCCTGGGTGACAGAGCAAGACCCCATCGCAAAAAAACAAAAACAAAAACAACAACAACAAAAAACAATGTTACATAATTTCAGAAAAAGCAAGTGACCTCTGTTAGGTAAAATTATAATTATTTTGCACATAGTTGAAACCCTGGTCTTAGTTTCTATTCTACTGCTAACTACTCCTAAGTAGGCTGCCATGTTAGATTTGTTTCTCAAATGCCAAAAGAAAGGTAGTTACCTTGTTACTGATAACAGCATAACAGTGCTTTTTATTATGTGTAACAATAGAATGTAACATTCAAGGATATTACATAAATGCATTAAAACCCCAATGAGTACTTATTTTACAAATAACTGTGTAGCTAGGAAGTGACACAGCCCCCTAAAAACCCAGTTGATCAGATTTCATACTCTAACCACTACATTATACTGTCTTTGTTTACACAAATGCTATCCTGGACTGCCTGGCATACTGATTTGCTTGGGCAGAAGTTATAGGATATAACTATACAGAGATACTGATGATTATTCTACAGTGAAATGAAACTTCTTAATATTAATGTATTATAGATAGTCAAATACTTGCTAAGTTAACGACGACCTTGCTGAAGAGAGCTTTTTGGTCTACAGAGTGTCTGAAACGCTATAGGCAGCATAGACAGCATTATGGTTAAGAACACTGAAACTTTAGAGACAGACTGCCTAGGTCTCACTCCCAGCTCTGCCACTTACTATGTGTGACCGCAGACATATTTCTTCACCTCTCTGGGTCTCATTTTTAAGTCTCTTGAATAAACAGTAGTACCCATCTCATAGGATTTTTATAGGAATAAATGACTTAATAGATGCAAATGATTTAATAGTATACCACTCAGAACATGGAGTAAGTACATGGAGTAACTACTCTGGCATGGAATAAGTACTTTGATAAAGGTTTATTATTAGTATATTGACACCATCATAATAAATGCAGACACTATTTATACCTGTTTTGTAGACAGAGAAACAGGTTTGTGAGCTAACCAAGGCCACTGAGTAAGTAGAAGCTGTCGGACATTAAATTAGAAAGGTCTTTTTATGTCTAGTGCAGTGTTTTTTCTAACCTACTACTACACCACTTTTACTACTATAATCATTCACTGGAAACATACTTCAGGGTAATACACAAAAGTAAAGCAGTGAGTCTGGCTTCTATAGGACAAACAAGATGTATCTAAAACATGTCCCTCACCCACTTCAAGTTGGTGACAAGCAAGTGAGTAAAGGCAATCAGCTTAAGGGACAAAAGTCCATGTGCTATACTGTGTGGGTTATTTTAGTTTTCAAATGCATGACTTTCTTAAAAGGCTACACGGTACACTCTTTAAAATGCTAAGGTTATTCCTACAAATTGTGATGCAAGTGACACAAGACTGCAAATTTCATTAAACGTGAAGAATCTTAGTTGTAAAGCTCCACGATTTAAATAAGAATACACAGAAGAAAAAGACATGTTCCATGTTACATGGTGTGTCTAGTTTTTAGCTGCAATGAAAAATACACTTTGAATAAGTATAAATGGAGAAAGGAATGAATGAATTAATGAACCTGCTTTTTTCCCCTTCTACCTGGGCACTCCCAGCTTGTTACTGTTGGGTTTCACTTATATCAACACCGGGTGAAGTTACTGATATATTTACTAAAGGGAAAATGAAAGAGCATTTATTTGTAAAATAATTACTGACTACAGTTTGAATTTTGTAATCCCAACTATATCTGTTCATAATAAATATGTTTAATTCCGTTTTCTTTGCCATTATCAATTAAGCCACAGATTATATGTGCCAATGTCTTATATATCTCTAAAAATAAAATTCATATTAACACACTATATGAGGGAACCCAAGGTTCTTACAATGCAATTTCACTCCTGAATCATATGCCTGAGTATTAAATGGCAGAATTTCGAATTTATTTTATACAACAATACTTTCAAATAGTACAATAGATACAGAAAAGTGTTTTTCTACTTGACCAAATGGTTAAAAAATTTAAACTAACTCAACAAGTCTAAATCATCAGGCCATAAACATTCTCCTAATAAATCTCAGCTTTAGCAGTAATACAAAATGACCTAAACACTGCTGCCTCCTTAGACAATTGTTTTTCTCATCCTTTAATGTCTTGAGTTATTAAACTTTCTTAAGCTAGAGCCCCAGTTTTTATACTCCACTTATTATTGAATTATTTTGTACTTCAAGTTCATTTCATAGAAAGCAAGCCAGAAAATATTATTGTACCGTGTGAATATACCTGAGCACCTGTGAAACAACCCAATTCTCCAAACAGGGTTACTGGAAAACATTAATGCTAAGAATCTGCCACCTACTTGAAACTGCTTTCTCACAGCAGCTAATGATATAATGATATACTGTGGCAATCGGTAGAATGAAAGCCATTACAATATTATTATAAGCAGAATTCAGGAAGCATATTTAGAATGATATGGGCTGTGGAGGGAGGAGGCTCCTGTAGACAGTTAGGTATTCTTTCTCAGATGTCATCAAAATAATTGTTCCAAAGTAGCATTTTCCTAAAATCCCTAAAGGTAACAGCAAGTGGTAACAGTGGCTTTTTTTATGTGTGTGTGAGGAATGATAGCAGTTTTCATGATTAAATGTACTTGCAAAGGTCATTTTTATGAGAAAATATAAGTCTTTCTAATATGGCTCCATGTTTCACAAAGGAAATGCCCTTTAATCACTGCTAACATATGGCAATACACTGAGAAATTTTCTTTACAGTTTGCTATGAAGAGAGCTTCACTACGGAATGTTCCTATTTCCTGCTCTATGGAATAATCAAAATAAATTTAGTGAAATTTAACACACACACAGTTCCTCTTCTTATTACTCTGGAAGTAAGCACTTATATATCAAGTTTCATCCCTAGTGGCTTATTTATGATTAATTCCTCAGATGACAAAGTCAGACAACAGTGGGTGTCACTAAATCACATAAGTAGAATTCTTAAAATGTTCCTTCCAAAATATAACTTGAGCATTCTTTCAGAAGTGAAATCTATCCGTCTCACCAAATCATAAAGCATCTTTATTTTCAACCCTGAAATTTTACAAAATGCAGAAACTTCTGCACTACCTTAACTTCTCTGAAGAGGGAGTATATGTTCAAGTAAAGCATCAGACTCCTCAAACAGCCTTACACCTATGCAGCAGCTGCAACTTAAAAAAGAATGACTCACGTGCTGCTGTTTTCAGATAAAAAAATAATTAAGTATTTAAAACCACAAGTTTTGCATCACATTTTATAAAAGCTCCTATTCCTTTAAAAGAAGCACATTCATACACATGGGTGCACACACGCACGTGCACACACACATCCTGGTATAGTCGAAATTGATCAAGGCTGAAAATCCTGTGCTATTGCTTTGAGATGCAATTTTATGTTCAGTTTAATAATTCAGTGCAATTTATGTAAAAAATCAAACAAAAGCCAAGACAAAGCAGGTGTCTGTCAACAGCCTGACCAAGTATGGATTTTGCCTTAAGAAAATACAACTTTGCCAATTCTCGAAGAGACTCCTTATTCTTTTAGGATAACTGCCACATCTTCTAAGAGAATCTTATTTAGCCCTCCAATTCCTGGTTCATTACTTTCAATGAAAACCTTTAGAATTATTCAAAACCAATAAAACATAGAAAATGCATAAATTGTCAGTGATCTGGAAAAAAGGAGAACATTTTGCTATGTAGCAAATAAAACTTTCAATCAATTAAATTTTACAAGTTAAAAAATGGTATTCAACCAAATTATCAAGGCATTTATCTATATTATTTCGTAAATATAAATTCAAAGTTAAGCTGGATACTACAGAAAAAGGTTTTATTTTCAAAATACATGCAAGCCCTGTTATAATTCTCTCTGGGTAAAGCAGCCCTGCAGTGGTTTCCTACATTTCTCAGTAATTTAAACCACTCTCGAGTCCAAAACTTCACACCAAAATATACTCTTCAGTGAAAATGATAAAGTTCAAAATAGCAGTTCCCAGAAATGTATTTCTCTTTCCTCAACAAGTCCAGTTTTACACTAAATACTATTATTCCAGCTGCTAACATCGTAATGAAAGTCCTGATAAATCTTAGCATGCAAAATAGTATTCTGAATACTTGATTAAAAATAAAAACTCATTGGGGAGTAGGAAGACACATCAGGCACCACTCCCCAGAAGAGCTCACTGAGTAGAAAAATGAGGCACTGATGGCCCGGAAGGCCTCTTTCTTGTGGAAGGAATGAACTGGTGGTGTTTCGTTTGAGTGTTTGGGGCATATAACGTTTTAGTTTGTAAAGATAAAACAGGAATAGCTCAAAAATACACAAACCTTTCATCCACAGTTAACTTTCGTGCTTGTCTTCTCCTTTATGTTTCTTCTCTCTTTCTATCTAAAATATGCACACCAGAAGCCTTCTTTTTTAAAGGGCACAGGATTGGGCTTCAAGGCAGAGAAGAGGAGGACAGTGGATGAAGGAGCTCATTATTCCAAAATTCCAAACAGAAATTCAGAAATCCTTGAGCAAACTTCTGGGATATTAGAATGCCTAATGGCATATACGTTGAGTATTTGCAAGCGTCTTGTGTGCTTTCTAAAAAATTTTTAATGGAATAAGAGCCTCCAATGAAAACAAATAAAAATATTCTCCTATATTTTTTCATATACCAGTAATTCATAAAAATCATAACCTCAATGTGCAATAGAGAAGATTGGTTTTCACGAAAAAAAACAAAACAAAACAAAACAAAAAACGCACATGCTGAACTAGAAGTCTTTAGCAAATTCAGCATTAACTGCACACACACAAAAACTTTCTTTGTCATGAATATTTTCTCAGCTTTCACTGTTGCCCATTGTCATGTTATACATGCCGTGTAAATTGTGTGAATAGTTTTGTCCTATTTGAGATGACTTAATTGTGCCACTCTTAACCTCCTTCTTGCCTAAACATTAATTAATAAGCACAATTTTAATATCCAAACCTTATATTCCAGTATCTTTAATTAGAAATGGGTACACTAAGTTTAAAAGTGAATACTAAGAGCTGTCTTAATATTTTACACACTTGCAGTTATACTTCTTCACAAAGTATCTATCTGCAGGGATGAACCTTGAAGAGCTTCCTCTTTTTACGTCTTATCACACAATCAGCTACTTCTAGACTTTCCTAAAAAGGATAGAGCCCAGATGGCTGATATTTAGTTCCCTTGTGATGGATACTGTATTTCAATAAAACTTTCATATTAAAGAAAATTGTATTATTACTTGTTAAAATTTGTTGACATGAAAAAGCATTGTTCTGATTTCCCTATGATCAGTTTCAAAAGTGATGTAGGAAATTATATATTTCTGAGTTCAGTACTGATTTTTTAAATCATATATAATTTCCAGCCCGCTAATAAGGAAAAAACAATTTACCAATATCTCTTTTAAATTGTTCGTGATTTCTTCAAGCACTTGGGAAAAAGGGGGTTTTCCCTAAATAGCTCAAGATATGGATTCAATATCATGTTTGAAATCTTCAAATATGAAAGTTTTTATATAACACAAAATACGTAGGGCATTTAAGGCCATTAGCATTACTCATTTTTCTTGATACCCCTAATAATCACTTCTGTAAAGGAAACTCTAATCCAGACTTAAATATTTCATTTTATTTAAGAATTCTTTCCTTATTAAAATTGGTGAACCTAGTATCTAATACACATTGTTTTTATTTTTCAAACCTACCTATTGATTAACTTATGTCACAAATATTCTTGAAGTGTCCAAATCTTATTTTAGAATCTTTATAATAGTAGAAATTGTTTATCTTAGCATCCACGTGTCCCAAATCATCTCTGACCACTTAAAGTTTGCCAGGTCTTCCTAAGTTTTAAAACAAAAAACATACACAAAACCCCTCTGTAATTTAACGTAGAAAAAAGACTTCACTGAAAAGTACAGTTTTAGGAAAGATCACCAGAGATGAGAGATCATAAACCATTTCTAAGGATAAAACATTCTGTTTCCAGAAAAATCTGATGTTCAAGAGATTCCAGCTGGGGTCATGGTGAGACCATCATTAAAGTTTCAAATCAGATTACAAGTAGAGAGAAATTCCACCAAAGTTTGAAGTAGAAAGTTTGTAGTTAACAGTTTCTGATAAAATGTATATAATTCTGAAATACTTCAAATTCTAAGAGAGAGGTTTTACAGGTTTACATGTTGATGGGCAGAATAAAGTTTCCAAAAGTAATGCCTTTGTTTTGTTTGTGTGTTTGATGAAAGTATCTTAAAACAGCACAATGTAAAATTTTTTGCTACTTTCTAGATTTTAGTACTTTCATGTTAATTTCTTTCAAGAATCATGAATCCTTTTTTTTTCCAAAACTTTAATTTACTATAGTCCTTTTTTCTCTGTACGAATTCATGATTCAATGTGTATGATTATTAGGCTACATAAAACAAATTTGTTGAAATGAGCAGTAAAGTTGCAAAATATTGAGTTTAAGATGAAATATGGTTTGAAACGGAAAACCAAAATGTAGAAATCTAGCAAAACAAGATGTTCTCATGTAGATTCAAGAGCTTAGACATGCAAAATAAATTCTGACATCAACAAAGACAACACTTTGTTACTAAGGTCTTCGCAAAAAATGAGGGCTACGCGAAATTGGGACGTGACTAAAAAGAGCAACATACTAAAATATGAACCGAAAAGATAAAAATGTACTGCGGTAATAAGCAGAGCTCTCGTGGGCAATTAGATAGCTGTCTTTCACACAGGCTTTCCTTTAAAAAAAATAATCTCCCTAGCAAGTACTGGTCTATGTGCACTAGAGGGACAGTCTTCCCCGCTACACACTGTGCTTGTCCTGTAGACCCTGCCTGGTGGGTCTACTGTTATCCCATCATCGTGTCATCCTTCCACAGTGATGTAAAGTCTCTAGATGCAGCACACAGTACAAACACACATTCATGGATCTTGCCAGATCCGTGGCATGATGTCGGGCCAGGCCTATGTTTTCTCTCTCCCACAGATGCTGCAGTGTTTTCAAAACAGGGCCAGGCAATCCCCTCTCTCTCCTGATAGCCTGGGAGGAAGAGCCAGCCTAATGGGAACAGAAGTCCAGTCTCTGCACCACAGGCATGTCACAAATAATACCTGATGATGCAGTGTCACCGTTTAAGTTTTCTTCCTTTTATCATAAGGGAAAGAGAGGGCCCATTTCAAAATGGGGGGGAAAGTGAGTTGCCACAACAGATTGTGACAGATATATTACTATTTGTCATGGTAAATATGTATCAAAGAAAAGATATAAGTGTCTTTATGTAGTCATAATCACTCCAAAGGAAATCTTTTATTATCTCTAATCTTTTAGTATCTGTTATACAAATACTCATACATACTGAAACAAATTTAACAAGTATCTCTTATCAAATAGTCATAATTTTATTTGAGCTTTAAAAAAAAGCATGGTAGAGGTCTAAAAATATAGAAATACAGATCTGCTGGGGGAAAGGTCTGACTGTGTCTACTGCAGACCTTTTTTGGAATCAAGTTAAAATAAATATTTTGTGTGGTGGTAAGCCATGTGGATCTTGCTGTAAGTAATAAGCAATAGATATTTACAACAAAGCTTACATAAACTAAGTTAAATTGCCATGAAAATAGAGCTGAGTTTTTTTAGGTAATGAGTAAATGGATGATTAAATTATAAAATTACCTAAACATGTTCTTCTTGCTCAAAAAATAGGGATAAAAATTTCATTTTTAATTGTATTTTCTTCCTCATATTTCAGAAAAAAAGGCTATTCATCAAAATGTTTCATAAGGACCATGAAAACATTTAGTCAAGATAAAACTCCTAAGAAGAGTAAATCCTAAACTGACCAATGAAAACCAAAAATTAAATGGAATAAAACTAAATTCCTAATTCCCAAGTTTTGTTTATTGGGAAAGAAAGGTAAAATATTTTTATATTTCTGAACGTATCACAACCTAGCAGCAACACCTAAATTGTCTTAACAGCAAAGAAAACACTGTACCAGTAAAATTTTCTAAAGGGGCCAGTTAGCTATAGGGAAATACTTAAAAATTTACAACGAATTATGAAAATTGCTGTTGACAATGATTAAGCATATACATGCCATCCGATGCCACACCAATGCACTCCTCAGAAACTGTCTAGATTTCTACCTAATCTTAGCACTGGATAAAACAAGTTAATTTTAATATGAGGCATAAAGAGGGTAGGATAGCTTTAAGTTTTTTATGGCTTTTATAGGATAGTTATTCCATTGTTTCAGAACATTCAAAGGTCCACTAAATGCATTTAATATTGTCCATATTAAGTTCAGGCATGTTTAAAATGTAAACAGCTGTTAGGACTATATCATTTGAAGTTGTCATAAAACCTATTAAAAGCTAAAGTTTCATCAACATTAAATCCACCCCTGACTTCAAGCTTAAAATATGTGATAAAATCCTTTGGGCATATCAGTCAATTTCAATACAACATAGAAATTCAAAGAATAAACAACTGAGTACAATTTTAAGTGATGTATTGATAGTTGAAAGTGACTACTTTATACACCATTGGCAATCTTATTTACACAATATTTTTCTATACTTATGAATAATTTTGTGATGCTTCTTCAACATCACCAACTCTATGATAATCAGCACACAAAATTTACTCTTTTTCCTGATAAGACTTATTCTGATACATTCATTTAATAATTGTTCGGATGAGCTGAACTGAAATCAAGTCAAATACACAGGTGTTTGGGTTAATCTAATCTTAGCACATTTGCAAAACCTATTATTCTTCTAATACATCAAAAAGGAAATGAAACTAATATGCAAGCATTGATTGGTAATATACTTTAAGAAATCTAAATATGATTTTATATTAAAGTATAAAAACATAATAAAGTTCATTAGCATTCTTTTCAAAGAACTAGTACTCTACAGAATTAAATCAAAACTTTATATAACAGGAAGGAAGAATGAAAAAAAGAGGAAGGATAAAGAAACAGAGAAAGAAGAGAGGAAACTATGTTTTCATTTTATGTAAGGAGAAAATTACCAGAAATGGACTAGTCCTAAACAAAATTAAATACAATTCTCTAGAAATGTAAGAATTCAAAATATGATATCATGTATTAAGTTGTGATTACAACCAGCTTTTGCTGTGCTGGGGACCTGAGGGCGGGTGGGGGATATTAGCAACTTCTGCATAGAGCTCCAGCTATTAAAAAGACCCAGAATGCTCTTGGTTACAGCTGACTTCTTCTAGTTGTCACCTGGTAGTAAAGACACAAATGGCTACTGATGCAGCTACCTTTGCAGCCTTTATTCAGCAACCTCTCCAGAAAATAGAGACATTCTTCCTGCACTCTGGGCTGAAACCCATGTAAATTTTTCCTAAATCCTCTCCACAAATCTCCTTTCGCATGCAAATCCATAAATCATCATAATACTGACAAAGAATTTAACCAACACATGAAACTAATACTCATTCTCTTGAAAGCCCTGTACAGGTAAAACTCCTCAAACTTCAGGCACCTTTTCAAGGCTCTCTTTAGAGCTTAACCTGCTGAATATCAACATAACTTCCAGGAGGAGAAATTAATCACTCCAATGTGGGTCAGGCGGCTGGATGTGCAGGTCATTTCTACCTCATCCACCTTCTAGATAAACATGCTGCTCTGGGCGCATGGAAACTCATTTACTTCTATCTCCTTCCCATCGATACAAAACAGAACAAAATAAGCAATATACAAAGCAGAAACAAGCAGTACTTACTGAAGATGGCAAACCTGGAGGAACTTTTCGAACTTTCTTTGTCTGTACCTCTGAAAGAAAATGAAGATGCTGTCAGCTCCCAAATGCCCATTTTCCTAACTAAGATAGATTAAACCACAAAGACTTCTAGATGATACCACATTTCCTTAAATCAATACCTTAGCAAACTGTAGTTACCATGATCACATCTGATACTAGCAGAAATTAAATGCTGCCTTGTTCTTAAAAATGAAGACATTTAACTTTTTGCTACTTTGATCTTTTAAAAGCTTCCTTATGGGTGCAGCCAAGAGAAAACTAGAAATAAGCAGACACCAAAAAAGTTCTGCTACCATAAGTTGTTAACATACCTACTCAGTGTACTGGGGTGAAGTCTCCAGGATGACAACTGAGCCAAATTTTATGGTTTTTTGGGGGTGCGAGGTAGGATGAGGGGGCGATATTTTAAAGAAAGAAAGAAAGAAAAAAAGAAAAAGGCATAATCATCCCTCAGGCATTCAAACAAAGGAATACCTTACCCATGGCACTACTGTGAAGAGGCCTCCTTCGGGGATTATTGCTAGAATACTGATAGTACTGGGAACCAGGTTTGGTGGGCGAAAGGGTTCCTGGGTTGCCCATATCCATGTCACCTCCAAGGAGACTCTGCTAAAAGGTTAAAAAGGGAAAAGAAACATATAAGGTTAATTTTTTACTTTCACCACCTCCCAACTGATTGTTAGCACTTAAACCAATGCAATAAAGCAAATGGCATCTGCTAAGCTGAGACAGTTAAAACAAAACAAAAACTCAAAAGAAAGGCAGTCTAAGAAGCTATCACAAAGTTTGTGAATTTTTAATTCTTTACTTTTAGAAGGAAAGTAGATGATTCCCTTTAAACAATATTTTTTTTAAGTTTTTTAAGATGACTCACGTTTTAATTTCACAAAACAAATGGCATTTATATAAGACTAATGTTTCCTTTCTCTAGACTTAGGCTCTTATCTGGGAGCTATTCATCCCCTTCCTTAACAAGAAGAATCTCATTTTGTGAACGCACACAACTTCCCCCGGCTGCACGCACTGGGAGTGAGTGTAGCCTATGAACTCGACTGAGAACCCTGCCTCTCTGTACTGCGTATCATGATTCTCCACGAACTGTCATAGCACCCACAGAAGAGAAAATGCCAACTGAAACAAGAGGAAATTCAAATCCTCACACTAACTCTCAAAATTACAGAAATAGCAGATATTCCACGCTAACAGCCACAAAGGACTTCAGAATGCTCCCTTGAGGTCTATCGGAAGCTAAGACACATCCCACAGATTGAACATTTACCTGAACACTAGAAAACTTCCACAATAACCTATCAGTGTGACAATCATTAAACTTTTAAAAATGATGACATCAGAAAGATTATATATAATATTACATTTTCTAAAAACTACATAGAAACTTACCCATAATATATAAATCGTCTGATTATACTCTGCATTGAGCACATTGTTCTTTTAATTATTCTGATATGCAATAAAACAAGAGTAGACAGTACCATTTATATTAAGAACAAATTTACTGTTTAATAAAGAAATTTTAAAATTAAGTACTAAAAATCTAACTTTATCGTTACTTGTAATCAACTTTTACTGACTGAACTAATTACTGTCCTTGATAAAGTACAGAATGTGTTTTCCCTAATCTAAATTCTAATCACCATGTCACTCACAACAGACTTAGGGATGCTTCACTAACACACTATTCACATGCAAAATACTCTAAATAGGCCAATTATGACTCTGCCCCTGTTCCCTGGTTAACCCGCTGAGAACTGAAAAATTTCACAAGGCAGTCACCAACTAAAACAAAGCGTCCTTGTTTTAAATTAAGACAGTCTTTTTGATTCCTAAATAGCTCAACAAAGTGGCATGTCTTCTAGTGAAAGCAGTTGGTCAAATATGACCCATAAGCTGGAAAATCAAAAATTCAAACCTCCCCTTTCCACTGCCATATAGCTAAATATCATAAAGAGAACCTCTCTATTCCAAGGGGTTTTTCTGAGTGTTGGATGAGTCATATATAAAGGACTAATCAGCTGCTGACAAGCTCGCCTTTACTGATTCCAGCTCAAGACTTTTTCAAGAGATATGTAATAAACATTACTTCAAAATACAACTTCAAGGATGAGATTTCAGATTTTGAAAGCACATTTTGAGTAATAAACTCATTGCTAGCATCTTAATGTTTACCACATAAATACCTGATAAAACCAGATTTATCAGATAAAAATCTGACATCTATATGCTCAGCTATTGCCTCTTTTGAACCTAAGAGACATATTAAAACACTACACAATGCAAACTAAAACATAAGGCTTATTATAATAAAGTTTTGTATAAATCAGAAATCTAGTAACAAATAATTCATCATTTAGGAGTGGCATTCAAAAATGTTTGAATTTCAGCATAAATTTCACTCTTGGCATTTCTTATTAACAAAGAAAGTTATAGTGAAGTCTGTGTCCAAGTTTTCTTCGAAATTTCCATCAATAAAGCTGTGAATGATTTGAAATTACAACCTCCTTACAGTTTGGTAAATCCACAAATGAGTCTTCATTTCATTGGAAAGGAGTTTGAAAATAACTTCGTATTCTAGACACAAATCACCCCTATTTCTTCATTTTCCTTTTTCTAGAAGTATATAAAATATTCAGAAAAGGGCTGAGCAAATACGTTGAAATGCTTGCTTGTGTTTTTAAATGAGTTTAACCACTGGTTAATTCTTCTTGGTCCTGGTGGCAAAGGTTTTCACTCTCAAGAAATTAAATGCATTCAAGAGGTCAATCTAAAAACACACACTTGCTACACTGTCTTTTAGCAGCATTCACAATGGAGCTGTGAAAAATATAAAATGATAACTACAAAACAGCTACAGGCTGTGGTTGACCTTACTGTTGCTAATTTAAAAGAAAATAATTTCATGGGCTAGTCATAATAAATCACACATCTAACTGTTATAGATGCAGGCGCAAGGACTATGTGCAGTAACATAGTACTAGGACCAGATAGCACTTACAAACCTTTAGTGGTTCCTGTTAATCTTTATTTTTTTCACAAAGCACATTCCTGTTTCTTTCTCCTTAGACCTGTTTGTTCCTATTTCTTTCTCCCTTGGACAATAGAATCATTCTTCTAAAGCAACAAAATAAACATTTCCTCACATTTAAGGGGGCCCTAAACACCTCCTTAGGGAAAATGAAGATAAAAATATATGTGTTCTTATTATAGAGTATACTTATAAAGTGAACAATGACCATTTACTATTGTTTGGCCTTTACGTCACATACTTAACTCTCTGTAGCGATGAGAAAGATAAATTTTCCACTGGCTGAAAAATCTGAGTTTACGAATTTTAAAAAGTGAACAGCGTGTGATTTAAATTAAATTTTGCACAAAATGGATAAGGTATTCATTTATATTATGAATTTACCTGCATATATGTGTGTGTGTGTGTGTATATATATATATATTATATATATATCTAAAGACAAGTTTATGCTTGATAAAAGTTAAGCTTGAAAACTACATCTGCTTTCAAATGGGCAAATTCATCCTAGCCTTAAACAGGATTATAATGGTTTTAGGTTTTTCACATTGTGCAAGCTCATGTTCTGCGGTTATGCTGGGTCCCAGTAATAGGCTGCCCGAATCTGCCAGGAAACACTGGAGGCAGATGTGGCATCTGGCAGAGCTAACCTGTAAATCTTAAACCCATAGTTTAGCATTTTACTTAACTGTCCACAGTGTGATGAGACAAGCCCTTCCCCTTACTCGCTCCTATTTTTTTTCCCAAAAGACTTACAATACCATAACCAACGAATAAAACACACCGACTTTGTCAACCAGGTTGCAATGTTTTGGGGTTCACCCTCTGCAGCCAATTCCCCTGCAAATGGCCATTCCTAACTTGGCCATTCAAATCCCCAAATACAGCACTCTCTAAGTGTCTTTTTCAATTAAAATTTGGTTGTTTGTTTTACATCAGATTTGTTTGTTTTACATCAGATATGGGTCTCAGAATGTCTTTCGAACACATTCTCAACTCTGCCCCCATTCCGTTTCGGGGGAGCTTCTTAACAACCTTGATCAACCACTGAACTTTGCTTATACAACCAAGAAAGCAAACCATGAATTAAACTTGAGTAACAGAAAAGCAGCATATATCTCAAATTAGATTTATAACTGAATGGTAATCAAAAATAGAACTCCCTGCTTGAAGCTTAAATTATCAACTTTTTTCTTGTTAAACTAAAATCATCTTGCTCTGAACTATTATTTCATTTCAGTCAGCACTTTAAATGTAATGGGTGGGTGGTACATTTCTAAAAGGGAAGATTATATTTACACTTAATTATAGATATGACTGAGATCACAGTACGATGAATACTGCTTTTTTGGCTTATAATTAATGCATCTAATAGGTGAATGACCTTGAATTTCAGAGTTGGAACGTGGGAGAGGCAAAAAAGAAGTAGGAGAAAGAAACTCTCTGGAGAAAAGCAAATGTGCCCCTGGTTTCTCAGGGCTTTCTCGATTCTGCGTCACTCCCATTACGTTGTGATCTGGTATCAGACACAACATCTTGGGGGGATGCTGCAGAACAGAGAAAAGCAGTCTCAGATGAAACCAGATTAAGCTCCTTTTCTGAACTATTGCCAAATGCTTGTGAGTCTAATTCATGTTTGGGTATTCTAGTACTCACACAGCTGCAATTCCATTCTTTCATCACAAACCTAAGTGATGTATAGTGGCTTTGTATGGTTAACTGACTCTATAAAGCCAGGATTTTTAAAAATTTTAATACGGAAAAAAAATTCTGAACCACTGTAAAACTTATGAATGCAAAATACATGTGTAGGTATCTACCAGACTTTGTGGCGTTAAATGCAAAACACACATTCAGTGAAATTACAAATTAGATTTGTTTAAAATACCTTTTATCACAACTGAGGTCATTTCTACATAGTTAATTCTGCACAGAATTGGGTTTTCAAAGACACTGCTGAATAAGATTCCTAACAGCCATGGGGAAGTTTCTGTAAATCCCTGTCGAATAGTTGCTGCTGAATTTGCCATTCTGACCACAGAAGGGCCATTGCTGACTTACTACAGTAGCAGGAGGAGGGCGATAATTTTGCTGCTGTTGGCACATACTCTGCAACCTAGAATATATCTCGCACCAAAGGGCAATGAAGAACACAATATTTCCACCTGTCCACTTTTGAACTTCAAAGCTCAAAACTGAAGGTCAGTCTTTGGACAGTCTTCATTCCTGATTCCAAGAGTACACCTTTATAATTTATTTTCGTTTCTGTCCTATGCTTGGTTTCAACAAAAGAGGACTTGGGCAACTTACAAAGAGTAAGATATCTTGCAAATCAGGAACCTAAAAGACCGCTGTGCTGTAGAGAAATGCAAATTATTGAAATTATTATTTAGCAAATATTTTAAAAGGCTTTTTGTCAGTGTTTTTTATTTCTACATTAAACATGTAATGCACACTGTGTCTGTAACAAGTCAGAAGTAGAATTCAAATCTATTAAGGAAAGAGGGAGGACTTTAAGGTCACACCAATCTGGTTAAACCTTAGCTCAAAGAAATACAGACAATGCAGTTGGGGGTTAGTTATGCAACTGCTCTAAACCGTATTTTCTTCCTCTGTAAAAAGGGACTAATAAGAGCTCTATCATAGCGTTATCAGGAATAGATGAAACAACATATGTAAAACGTTCTGCAGAGCCAGAGTCCAGCACAGAGCTTACCTCTTCCTTATGTCCCACACAAAATAGTCCCATATTACAATCCACTGATTATTATTGAAAAGATGCATCAAAAGTTATGAGTGATCATTAGATTATCTATTTTCAGATAAAAAAGTACAAGCTGTGATAATAATTTGGAAAAGTTACTACAAAAAGCTAAAAATGAGTTATATATGGGAGTCTACATAACAACGATGACAGCCTCATGGCCTAGAGCTACGCTGGCAACAAGAAATGACTAGGTTTTTTCCATATTTAATAAAGAAATTGCCCAACAATCTCCATAATTAAATTTAAGTGGCCATGTTCCTGAAACTGCCACAAGGATGAGTTCAGTGGCTCCTTTAATTTTGCTTTTGCACGCATGAGCAAATTGCTACTGTTAATTCAACTATAGGTATGATCAAAACTAGTTACAGTTAGCCAACTAGACATACAAAAATAAGAAATGCATTATATGGGATAGAATTTCATAAATCTTGTGATGTTACATTTGAACTCTTGCTAAAGTATTAGTCACTAATAAATAACCTCAACTATCTTTCAATTTTGTGTTTTGCCACTTACAAGGGCAATTATAGGCATTTAATGAACTTTTATGTGATACTTACCAAGTGCTGTTTTAAAAAAATGTATTTTACTTCTCCAAGAAATCACAAAAAAATAAAAATAAATGAACACACTCCATAGGTTTGGTTGGAAATGTACGTAATTCCCAAATAATTCAACTGCCTTACACAAAATTATTTATTTTAGTAGTGATTGTATTTCACCAAACATTCAAAAATTCAAATACATTGTCTTTCCTCATAAGGAAACACAACACCTTATATTTAAATGTTATAATGTGATGCAAAGGTTGCCATGGTAACTAGTACTTAATGTATAACAGAGTAACAGTCAAGTAAAGACTCATGCATTTTGGTATGGAAATTATAACTGCCCAAGGGTTGGCAAGATTTATGCATATACCTATTTGACTCTCATATTTTTTAAAAAAGAATATATTATTTATTGTATACACTAAAGCGAGGAGGTTTTCTGATGGTTTCTGAAAATCCATTCTGGAATCCCAGGTTATCTATTACATATTAAAAGGGGGATTATATTTGTTGGTGGGAAGGTAGAAATTTAGCAAAAAGAAAACATTGAGGCAATCAGTAACCTATAATAAAAAATGGATTTGAAGAAATCTTATGTAAGCAATACAAAATTTAAGATAACTATCTTCTTTGTCAGTTTAAGCTCCTTCTCAGTTCAGGAAGTTCATTTAATATATAATTCACTATGTAGTGAGTCGATATGCTATAATCACTACTTGCCTTAAAAATGTTTCCTTCAGCAATTCTGTGCCAAAGTAAAAATAGAACAATTTGAATACGACCTGTTAATATACTAGGGAATTAGCAACACTTTTGCTATAAATATAAACATGTAGCTATAATAAATGTGCTGAAAAATATATTTGGCCAGGTTGCTATTTTAGCAAAATAAAGGCATATCAAACTGTCACAAATCAGTCTTCATCATATTGGGTGGAAGTTCCATTTCAAGGTCGTTGTAAATATCTGCCCCTCTGAGCAATATGGCAGCCATTTTTATGTAATTGGCCTCCCTGGAGACAGGGACCAGGGTCATGTGGCCTACTCAGCACCCCACACAGAAGCTCAATTATAGCCTAATGCCCAACTCTGTAAGATATCACTAAAACAAAGTATCCCACTAACAATCTGCACTTGTAAATAAGGCGACACATCCATCACATGATGGGCGGAAACATTATCTGGAGAAGCAGTAAATGCTCAATGTAATCTTTAACTCATCCTGAAATTATTTAAGTCCTGACCTTCCTTCCAAAGCTATGCACAGCTTCAAGCCAGTCAGAACTTGATGAGCACTAACATTTTACCTCCCAAGATTCTTTCTTGAATATCTGACCAAGAGTGTATGGCGTAAAGGTCAAACTAGTGGATATAGCAGCTAAAAGAGGAAATGACTTCTTCATGTTTTAACGTCCCACACCTGCCCCTGGCACAGAGACCTGCCATGGCAAATGCTCACTAAATATTGAAGTAAATGCAGAACTAATGCTATTGATCAAATCGAGGGCTTAAATAACTACTGTGTTTCTGTTTTTTAGCATAAATCTTATCTTTGAGTCATTCCAACTACTACTGCTGCTAACAATAACCACCATACTATTAGCATAGATAGTAATAGTAGTATGAGGAGGAGGATGGATGTGAATATAAGAAGAGTGGCAAGGATGGTAGGTGTAGTAGGAGCAGCAGCAGCTACAAGTCACAGGGTCCACTGAGTGCCAGGCACAGGTGCAGATCCTTTACATGCTAACAAGGCAGATGATACAAACCCCAATGTACAGATAGGGACATTCAGAGTGGTTATGTAACCTGACAAATGTCATGTGGCTGGCAAGCAGTGGAGCCAAGCTGGGAATTCAGTTAGGTTTGACTTCAAAGCCTATGCTAGTTCTCTGCTCCACACTCCCCGGCTATCTTCTGTGTACTTGGTTTTTCTCCCCCTCCCTCAACCATTAGAAGGCTCATTTTTAAGTCAAGAGCTTATCCTAAAATTTACTCCATAGGAGCCCATCTAATTAAGTATGGTCAGACAAACCATGGTGTGAGTGCAACTTACCCCGTGGATAATCCTGGACAATCTGTCTAACCTTGGTGGGCAAAGTTCCTTGTCTGAGAAATGTTGTATAAGAATGCCTACCCATGGTAAGAATTCAGTTAGATAATACAAAGTGCTTAGCAAAGTTCCTAGCACTTACTGAGGCTTAATTGTAAGGAGTATTTTTAAATATGTTGTATATTTAAAAATCTTACTATATACTAATACAGAATGTGTTATAAATTTGGATGAAGTGATACGATGTATGATATATAAGTCATGCATAGAAAGATTATATAAGTTTCCAATAGGCCCAAGACACGTGAGACTGTAAAACAGCATGCCCGCTTGGACAACTGAAATCTCAGTTCTTCAGTCTGATCTTCCTACTACCTCCACCTCTGCTCTCCACAGCTGCCTGCCACTCATCTCTAATCTTGATCTCCACAATGGGGTCAATCATATTCTCTAAAAAGGTTCAAATTCTTTTTCTTTTTCTTTATTATTATTTCTTTTCCCCCAGTCTTCTTCCATTTCAGTCCTCTTCCCTCTAGACGTTTCCTTTCACTTCATCTGAAAAATTCATCTGTTGTAACATTTATAGCATTGTGTGGAAAGTAACTCTTTTTTCTCCTTTCTAATCTGTGAGATCCTCAAGGGCAGAAAGTGAGCTCCAATCATCTTTGCATTCCTGGCATCCAACAGAACGGGCCCCAGTACACAATATGCCCTCGGTACAGGCCAACTGGATAAGATAATTTATTAGCTATGGAAGATGCTTGCATGATTTCAACCATCACTAGTGTAAACATGCCTTCTCCATCTCTACCCCAGCAGACACGTAATTCCTCCATCTCTATATTCAGCCCTGTCCTCAGCGTTCCTCCTGTGCCTCTGGAGTGGTTTTTTTTTTTAAGAACATTACCTCGTGAATGCTTCATACAAGACGTAAAATTTGATCCTTAATATGCAAAAGGCTCAACGCATCTTTTCCACAAAACTTCTGCTGATTCCTAATTACACTCTCAGTCCTTTAAAGTACATTTGAAGAGTAAGAACTTGTAACGTCTGTGAGAAAATCAGTTGTTTTTCTAGACACATGATGGCTTACTTTTGTTCTTACCTATGACAGGTTTGGTTGAAAATGGTGAAATTTCTACAATACATAGGGCTATTAAATGGTTCATCATTCACCCAAAGGGCCCTGTTCTAAAAAGAATTTGGAACAGTTGGGATAATGCAGGCACTGCTCAGGAGAAACAGATTCAGTAGTGCCATATAATTCAGTAGAAGAAACACAGAAGGAGAGAGGACAAAGAAACAGCAAGAGAAGGGAATGGTTACTGTGGGAACACAGCATATGAAATACGTTAGGAGAACTTAAAACGGCTGGCTAAAAAAATGACTCCCCTTAGTAGGTAGCAAGGAAGTCTTAACATGATATTGAGCACTTGGATTCTACCTTCTTAACTACTGACAATAGGCTGGGTCAGCTAGGGTCAAAGCCACAAAAATAGCCATCGGAGACTAGAGATAGAACTTAGATAACCAAGACAACAACTTTAGAATTGAATAAAAATTTCGGTATGTTTCTTCATAGGAAGTGATATGGCCCAATTTTTCTTAGACTATGCATGCATCAATTTGTCTGAACTCTTCCGACAATGTCAACTTTTCCAGAATGGCACAATTAAATACCTAAAAACAATCTTCTAAGACTGAGGTCACAAAACATTTTTTTAAAGGACCAGATAGAAAATATTTTAGTCTTTGCTGGCTATATGGTCTCTGTTGCAAACTCCCAACTCTGCCATTGTCATACTAAATCAACCGTGCATAATATGTAAATAAACAGGTCAGACAGTGTTCCAGTAAAACTTTATTAATAAAAAGAGGCTGTTGGTTGGACTTAGCCTTAAGTCATAATTTGCTAACCGCCCTCCCCCTCTTTCTTTTTGAGAGAAGTCTCTCTGCTGCCAGGCTAGAGTGCAGTGGTGCGATCTTGGCCCACTGCAACCTCCGACTCCCAGGTTCAAGCGATTCTCCTGCCTCAGCTTCCTGAGTAGCCGGCACTACAGGTGCACACCACCATGCCCAGCTAATTTTTGTATTTTAGTAGAGATGGGGTTTCACCATGTTGGCCAGGATGGTTTCAATCTCTTGACCTCGTGATCCACCTGTGTTGGCCTCCCAAAGTGCTGGGATTACAGGTGTGAGCCACCACACCTGGCCTGCTAACCCCTTTTCTAAAAGAAAGGTATAGGACATATTCTCAATGTTCAATTACACTGCTGGGGTAGAACTGTCATGAGATTTATGGATGCTATCTTCAGACTTCTCTCTCTCCATCATCCAGCCTCACCTAGAACACTGGTGCACTGTGGACAGAATTGCCCTCCTAAAATCCAGAGCTGCTCCTGTTCCTTCAAGCAGACAAAACTTCAGAGCTCGAAAATGCTGAGCCCCCAGCTCTACCCATGGCCAATCTAGTAGGAATCTACCTCCCAGCCCACTCCTTCCTCTTTCACACATTTCTCCACTAAGATGCACTGAACACCTACTATGAGCCAGGCACTGTTCTAGGCACTGGGAAGACAGTCCTCATCTGTCTCTTCCCATCCCTGCAGCCTACCTATAGTCAGAGTCACATGGAATTGCTCACAGTTTCCTAATTACTCTCTAGCTCAGACAAACGTTTCTCTGCACTTTTACAAAGGCTAACCCCTCTTCCTGGAAGACCCTTTCTTCCCATTCCACAGCAGAGAAGCCACTTCCAAACAACCCTGAGGACTGGTCAGCTGTCATTTACTTGAGACTCCTTCCCCAACATAGCTGGGGAGGTCAGCTTCCCTACCCCGGGCTTCAGGCCACTCCCTTATCACAAGGCCTTGGCATTACAGGCAGATGTGGGAGGGAATGTCCTCATTGTGGAGTCTCAAGCACCAGCACACACATGCCACTCAGTAAATGGCAGCAATCATACAAATAACAGCAAATATCCATACAGTGCTTGGTATGTTTCAGGCTGTTGGCTATGCAACTTATTTAATACTAATAACCCCTCAAGGAGGGGATTCTACTAATACTGCTTTACAAATAAGGTGGCCTGAGGCAGAAATAAGTGAAGTATCCACCCAAGATTATTTGAAAAATATTTGAAGATGCATGAATAACCAAACTGTGTGAACTCCACTCATCTTTCTTACATCTTCTGGATTCACACTGTTCCTGGAAATCTCACATCTGAAATTTTCAGTAATCAACTCATGCTAATCCTGAAATCACATGCTTGGAGCCTCCCAACTGCCTTTTCCTGTCTTATCTCCAATGACTGCCAGTTTCAGAATTTTAGCTCTAGTTCAAAGAAAATGGCCAGGTATGGTGGTTCATGCCTGTAATCCCAGCATTTTCAGAGACCAAGGTGGGAGGATCACTTCAGCTCAAGAGTTCAGGAGTTGGAGGCTGCGGTGAGTTATGATGGCACCACTGCACTCCAGCCTGGGCAAGAGAATGAGACTTTGTCTCCAAAAAAAAAAAAAAAAGAAGAAGAAGAAGGAAGAAGAGGAGGGAGAGGAGAGGAGGGAGGGAGGGAGGAGAGGGAGGGAGGGAGGGAGGGAAGGTAGGAAGGAAGGAAGGAAGGAAGGAAGGAAGGAAGGAAGGAAGGAAGGAAGGGGAGGGAGGAGGGAGGGAGGGAGGGAGGGAGGGAGGGAGGGAGGGAGGGAGGGAGGGAGGGAGGGAGGGAGGGAGGAAGGGAAGGAAGAAGGGAAGGGGAAGGGAAGGGAAGGGAAGGGTAGGAGGGAGGAGAAGGAGGAAGAGAAGAAGAAAGGAAAAAGAAAAGAAGAAAACATGTATCTGACCTTGACCTTTGGGCTCCAATGTCCCTTTTTTGAAATCCATTCCTAACTTGCTTATTCCATAAAATCTTTGTAAAAATAACTGGCCTCCAATCATTCGGTTTACTCAATATTCACACACATAACATTATAACCAGCCTTAAATGTTTATGAGAAAGATGCTATTAAAATAACAAACAAGCAAATAACTTTACAGAGTTAGAACAGGACTGTGATCTTTAAGTTTCCTTACAGTAATTGTAGAGCATTTGCATTTATAAATATTCTATTTTCCCTCCACGGATGTAAGACAGAAATATTCTTATTATGTTTTCTTATATTTCTCATTATAAATATATTTAGATATTCAGCATACGACACTGACTTGCTCAACTAGTTCACAAGCCAGTTTAACAAAAATCATGAAAGGATTCAGCAGTATAAACACTTTTAAAAGACCGAAATAATCTTGTATATCAATTTTTAAAAGAAAATCTTTTCACACAAATATTTCCCAGGAAAGTACTTGCATAAATGTGATTAGATGACTCAAAATTAAAGGAGACTTTAATGCAAATTCAAACAAATTCCAAAGACAGAAAAATGAATAGGGTAGAGAAGACACGAATTCTAAAGTTTATCTGGAATATTAATGTATGATAATAGTTAAGACAATTTTTACAAAGATGTAAGTTGAGAATATATACATTTTAAACAAGGTAAATTAAAGCGATGTGTTGCTGTTGCCTGATCAGGAAATATTACAGAGAGATTTATGGCAAAGTTGTCATTGCAAAAAAAAAAAAAAAAAATCAATGAGAAAATGATAAATTATTCAATAAATGGTAACTAAAGTTTGTTTAGCATTTAAGGGGGAAAATTTACATTTTTGCTTCACACTTTATACTAAAATACATTTAAATGCAAAGGTTAAAACATGAAAGCCTGAGAATAAAATATAAGCAATTAAATAGAGATGGCCTTTGTTAGCTATGATATTAGCGCTAGAAAAATTAGAACATATTGGGACCCAGAGTACATACTTGTTTTTCAAAACATTACCCAGCTGGGCGCGGTAGCTCATGCTTGTAATCTCAGCACTTTGGGAGGCCGAGGTGGGTGGATCACTTGAGGTCAGGAGTTCAAGACCAGCCTGGACAACATGGCGAAACCCCATGTCTCTACTAAAAGTACAAAAATTAGCCAGTCGTGGTGGTGCATGCCTTTAATCCGAGCTACTCAAGAGGCTGAGGCAGGAGAATTGCATGAACCCAGGAGGCGAAGTTTGCAGTGAGCCAAGATCGTGCCACTGTACTCCAGCCTAGACAGAGTGAGACTCTGTCTCTAAATAAATAAATAAATAAAAATAAAAGCATTATCCAATCCACACAAAGAAAAGTTGAACAAAAATATTTTTAACAAATATTTAATGAAAAGATAAATATTCTTAATAAATAAAAAGCTCTTACATTGTAATAAGAATAAAACTAAATAGACTGGGGAGGAGGAACATGAACCACTCCTTTATAAAAGGAATGAATTTGAAATTTGGCAATAAATATATGACAAGCTATTTGGCAAATTTAAAATAAGACAAATTTTCAACTGCCAGTGAGGAAGTTCACTTTCATATATAGCTAATGGGAATGTAATCTGGTATAAACTTCCTGGAAGGCAAGTTAAAATGTACTGCAAAATATTAAAAGCATATGCCTCTGACTTAGAATTTTCAAGTTAAAAATTTTAACTCTATGGATAATACTGGACAAGTATACAAAAATATGTGTGCACAGATGCCTATGGTAACATTATATCTGTGAAAATTTAGAAAAGCCTAGCAGTAGTTTTATTAAATTAATGAAGATAAATAAAACAATGTGGTAAATTTACATTTAATGAAAAAGCATGTTTTTAAAAGTAGCATCTGTAGCATATGACCTGTTTTCCTACAAAGTATCTTCAAGTTTAACCATTCTCTACAATTCCTCCATCCTCAGTCAAATCATGATGTTCATCAGAATATTTCTCATTTCGGCAAATTCTGTGGTTTATATTTGTTATAAAAAACATAACCTGAGTAACTTCACAGAGTCCCGCAAGGTAACTTTAGGTAGTAGCGAAAGGCAGAACAAAGATTATCTTCATTTCAGAAACCTCTCTCGAACTTTGTTTACTGCAGGATAAAGACTAAGTTGATTATGTCTGTGCACGCACACACCAGGTGAAAGCTGCCAGGGGAGTCTATCAGATACTCGAGAGCCTTCTATAGAATGTACTGAAATCTTTCAAAGTCTATATATATGAGACAAGACCACCTGACCAATTTTTAAAAATCTGTAAGCTAAGTTGATTTTCATTTTCCACATGGAGACTGTCATTATTTATAATTTACTAATGTACATTAAAAATATGTAAGGGCTGGGCACGGTGGCTCATGCCTGTAATCCCAGCACTTTGGGAACTGAGACGGGCAGATCACAAGGTCAGGAGATCGAGACCATCCTGGCTACTACGGTAAAACCCTGTCTCAACTAAAAATACAAAAAATGAGCCAGGCGTGGTGGCATGCACCTGTAGTCCCAGCTACTCAAGAGGCTGAGGCAGGAGAATCGCCTGAACTCGGGAGGCGGAGGTTGCAGTGAGCCGAGATCATGCCACTGCACTCCAGCCTGGGTGACAGGGTGAGACTCCATCTCAAAAAAAAAAAAAAAAATATATATATATATATATATATATGATGGCTGGGCTTAGCAGATGTGTAGATTCTACTCTTGCTGGGTCCCACTTTTCTGTTAAGGCTTACTTCCTTACTGCTTTTGCCCAAATTATTTCTTGCAGAAGCACTGGATAAATGCCTGCATTGCCATGGAGTGAGAACAACTTCGGAGTGGGTCAATTCTGCAAAGCAGAGTGGCACAAAGCAGTAATCATGCTGTTTTCCTCATCTGCCAAAAGTCAGCTCCCTAATGCTCTCCACCAACCAACAATGGACCTTACAGTGAGTCCATCAGCCTTTCAACTAATAGGCTTTGAGGGACAAACAAGATACAAATCTGAAGTTTTGGTTGGGCACAGTGGCTCATGCCTATGATCCCAGCACTTTGGGAGGCCGAGGTGAGTGGATCACCTGAGGTCAGGAGTTCAAGACCAGCCTGGCCAACATGGTGAAACCCCATCTCTACTAAAAATAAAAAAAAAAAAAAAAAAAAAGATGCATGCCTGTTATTCCAGCTCTCAGGAGGATGAGGCAGGAAAATCACTTGAACCTGGAAGGCAGAGGTTGCACTGAGCTGAAATCGCGCCACTGCACTCCAGCCTGGGCAATAAGAGCAAAACTCCATCTCAAAAAAAAAAAAAAAAAAACCAAAAACAAAAACTAATGTTTTTTGTATGGCAGGAACTAATTGTAAAATTGTTTATACACACACACACACACACATATATGTTGACTATGTGGATAGGCCTTCTTTATTTTGTATTTCTAAATCTTCTGTGAACTGAAAGAAGGAAGACATTCATTTGAGGGATTTAAAAACCTTTATGAAAAGTGATTCTTGATTTATTTGTTATTTGGCTTTTGTTTTTCTTCAGAAAAGGTAGATATTTATTTGTTCATTTGAAGGTTCACAATCTCTCGCCCTCAACTATAAAATTCCAGAAGGTTTGAAAGCTGTAGTTTGTGACAAAACCTGAACTAATGTGAGAATATCTACATATCCACAGTTTTTGTCTTACTAGGTGTATCTATTCATATGTTTTGCTATAGAAATAATCTACATATACACTGTGGCTGTTTCAGACTTCACTGGGGAGTTACACAGGACATGTTATATACACCATATTAACTTCATAAAATGCAAATGATTCTTAAATTCTGAAATAACTATGGCCCCAAGGGTTCTAAATAAGAGACGGTGGCGTTTAACAGTCCTTTTCCTACAATGTGCTTAAAGGCGTGGCTTAAAAGAAAATTTACTATGTCAATCATCTTTTAATTACTTTTAGAGATAATGTCAACACCTAAACCTATTTAAAGAAAAAGTGTCTTTCAATTGCCTTAGAATATTCACACCTAGCCTGTTCAATTTTGGCACATGTATTTGACTACAGCCAGTTTGTCCAAACCTAGTGGGTCCTCTACAGGAAGACGGTGTAGCATTTTACTTTATTGTTTGCCATAGAGTCATTTTTTTCATTGCTGGGGAGCATTTTCGTATGTTTGCTCCATGGTCATTTTTGGCTTTACTGAAGAGCATGCTTATATACACATTTTCATATGCATATACATTTCAATATGTATATAAGCATGATCATAACTATTAACAATTTTAGTTGTTTTGATTTGAAAATTACTTACCTGGACATTTAATTTTAAGTGTTATTTGAAGAAAGTTCGATATACCCAAAATAATTTATGGTTCAACCACCCAGGTTTTACTCATGTGGTAGAGATGAAAATCATCTCCCTTAGGGCCAAGGCGATCTTTGCTCCATAATACATCTTGTACATTCAAAGCCAAAAAATTTCTCAGCACACAGCTCTAAAATTGTCAGGGCAATCTGGTGTAGACCAGCTGTGTACATGTGTTCATGGGTGTGATTAATTATGTGTGCTTATGTGTATGTGAGTGTGTGTATGTGTAATAAACACATAAAAACAATTGATATTAATTGGTTTATTTGTATACTTCCTCCATCCCAACACACACAAACCTATCTGCCATCCTCCCTCCTTCTGCAAACATACAGTGCAAGCCTTGAAACTCCTATTCCTTTGCCTGAATGGCCAATGCTGGGTAAAGGGGTTGAGGAAATTATAACGTATCAAGAACATTTTTGGCTGGGCACAGTGGCTCACCCCTGTAATTCCAGCAATTTGGGAGGCCGAGGCGGGCGGATCACGAGGTCAGGAGATCGAGACCATCCTGGCTAACGTGGTGAAACCCCGCCTCTACTAAAAAGACAAAAAATTAGCCGGGCATGGTGGTGGGCGCCTGTAGTCCCAGCTACTCAGGAGGTTGAGGCAGGAGAATGGTGTGAACCCAGGAGGTGGAGTGAACTCGGGAGGTGGAGCTTGCAGTGAGCTGAGATCGTGCCACTGCTCTCCAGCCTGGGCAACAGAGCAATACTCCGTCTCAAAAAAAAAAAAAGAACATTTTCATAGTTCAACCAAGTTTCAGGATTCTGCTGTTTGGTGGCCCCTTCACCAATGCAATGTAGGAGTATATATGATGTCTTTAGAGGACATGTACAACCCATAAGGTAATTTCTTCCATAAACATTCTTGTCACGTTTCAGCAACTATTCTAAGCACTGAAGATAACTGACAAATCAACGTCCTCCTCATTTATGAATGTGCAGGAAAACATGAACAAGGAAATAAATTAGAAGAGTAGGATTTAAACACTTGCCTCTTCTAGTGAAATGAGTGAGGTTTGCAAGGCATTCTATATATTCAAACAGAAGATAGAATGTAAAATACGCCCAAAAAGCTGTAAAATATGCAAAATGAATGATTAACAGATAGTCAAACTCTAGATAAGATTTAGAAAAGAGAAGAAGCTTAATTAAATCAATTTACTTATGGCTATTTTGCAACTGCCAATGAAATAACCATTAATAGATACTAAAACAAACAGGTGAAAGACAATGTAAAACTCTGTATTAGGGAGATCTGGTGGGCAGCACATGAACTCACTGAACAATCTACGCATTGTGAGACATGAACAGCCACATACTATCTCTTGAGTGAAGCAAATAACATATCCAAGATTACCCATGAAAAAACCTCAAAGTGTTTTCAGCCGCACGCGGTGGCTCATGCCTGTAATCCCAGCACTGGGAGAGGCTGAGGCAGGGGGATCACCTGAGGTCAGGAGTTCGAGACCAGCCTGGCCAATAGAGAGAAACCCCATCTCTACTAAAAATACAAAAATTAGCAGGGCATAGTGTCATACGCCTGTAATCCCAGTTACTTGGGAGGCTGAGTCAGGAGAATCACTTGAACGCAGGAGATGGAGATTGCAGTGAGCTGAGATCACGCCACTGCACTCCAGCCTGGGTGACAGAGGGAGACTCCATCTCCAAAAACAAAACAAACAACAACAACAACAACAAAAAGTCATGACATTTAAAGATGTTATGTTAGTCTCACTCTCCCCATTAACCCACCCTCACCTAGAACATTCACACACTGCAAACAGAATTGGTCTTCTAAAAACAAAACAAAACAAAACAAATAACACAAAAAAAACCCATAGTGTTTTAAGAACGTTTTCAAATTTGTGTTGGGCCACATGTGTCCCGTGGGCCATGGATTAGACAAGCTTGCCCTAATTGCAAGTATCAGCTTATAGGAAGTACGGAGAACAGATGAACGTGGTGTATGACACCACAAAGCAGCAATCAGCCAAATCCATAATGTGGGCTTTCTACAGGAAAATGAACCCAGTTTTAATATTTAAAAAGAGGGAGACTGGCCATGTTGTAGATTTTAAGAAGATTTCAAAGTCATGATAATCACATGCAATGTGTGAACCTGGTTTGGATTCTGATTCAAACACGCCAGTTGTAAAAAGGCATTTGTGAGACAACTGAGGAACGTCTCAGTATGCTATTAAGAATTCCTGATTGTCTTGCTAGCTGCAATATGGCACCATGGCTATGTAAAACAAAGGAGGTGGCTTAATTGTTAGAGATGCTCCCGAATTATTTATAGGTGAAATAATATGCTGTCGAGGCTTTGCCTTAAAATATTTCAGGAACATAAAGTGAATGGGATGCTATATAACAAAAGACTGGGAAAATGGTGACATCTGTTGAAACTGGATAATGAATACAGTAGCACATCTTATAATACTCTATTTTTGTGTGTATTGAAACCTTCCATAATGAAAAAGCACAAAAAGTTTGACATGTCAATAATGTAAATTCTACACATTTTGATACTTAAGAAGAGAGATTGAGACTAGAACTCTCTCCTCAACACCAGCAGTGGAGTTAAAAAATCTACTGATTTCTTTAAGATTTATATTTTATCTCTTTCTCAGTGTAAGAGAATTTTTTAAACTGCCAGCGAGACATGCTCCTTGGAGACACCAGACTGAAGGTCAAGCAGATGGTCAGGGAAAGAAACAGAAGTCCCACTTGATTTGAGGACAGGCTACAAATGTGTCCCTTTGGCCCCTGTACCACAATGCTGGTTTCCTTTTCAAGTCAAGGTGAAAGTGGCTGAGGTCCATGAAAGAGAATCAGGTGGCACGTGACATTCCTTACAAGGAAATACACATTCCCCACAAGCACATCAAGATAACCAACATCATACATTCTCCCCGTGAATTCACGCTGCCCTCACACCTGCACAGGTGCTCACCAGGAAATTTTAAAATATTTAAATATTCTAATTTTGGCATTAAGACAAAAAAAGTTGTCGGGGGTAGGGGGGGCAGATATCAGCAGCTGTATTTTTTAAGCTGACATAAATAAAAATGTATTCATTAAATGTTTATAAATGTCAAAATTCAGCAGTTTACTAAACTGGGTTCTTTGGCTACTGCTCAAACATCAGCTTGTCAATCTGCAGAAAAGAGCTGTGCATTTTTAGCTTTCAATTAAGAAGTGAAAATCAAAGTTTTATTTGTTTGTGTTTGTGGGTGTGTGTGTGTTTTAAAATGTATTCTGCAATGGATCAACGGGAAGTTGCCGCTGCCTCCAACATTGGGTTCAGGTCCCAGGCCTGGCCATCCCATCGTGGAGGACAGGACTTCAGAGTTGGAGTGCTGCAATAGCTTTACCCACAACCAGTACAGTCTGATCCCCAATCTCAACATTATGTTAAAAAGAGAAGTCTGAGCACAACGGCTCATGCCTGTGATCCCAGCACTTTGTGGGGCTGAGGCAGGAGGATTGCTTGAGCCCAGGAGTTTGAAACCAGCCTAAGCAACACAGCAAGACTCGGTCTCTACAGAAAATAAAATAGAAAAAAAAAATGTACCCAAGTATGGTGGTGCACACCTGTGGTCCCAGCTACTTGAGAGGCTAAGGTGAGAGGATCACCTGAGTCTGGGAGGTCAAGGGGACGGTGAAGTGTGATTGCACCAATGCTCCAGCCTGGGCTCAATACATAGACAGGTAGGTAGGTAGGTAGGTAGATCGATAGACAGACAGAGAGACAGACAGACAGACAGATAGATAGACAGACAGACAGATAGATACAACATAGAAACACTCAACCAACTGAACAAAACTGCAAAGAGCTTAAGTGAGCACCTTAGCCAGTCCTCCTAGTTCGAAATGGGCTACTCACCACAAGGATGCTTTTCTCAAAACAAGAATTTTAGGATACTCAGCCTGTACATATAGTGCAAATGACAACTCTCCCCCAACAAAATTAGAGTGCGGTGATCTAATGAGGCCTCAAAGCATGAAAAAAAGGATGAAAGTGTCTCCTTAGATAGGAATAAAATCAATTTAAACAAAAAAGAGACCAACAAAAAGGTGTGGGGCTGAGACCATGAAAATATTAACTAAGAGCCAGTTACTAAGTAGGGAAAGAATGAACAGAGCACAGGAGAGAGAGGAGAAGGAAGTTAAGTAGGTGTGAGTTAAACTGTAAAATGTGTTTCCTTTACAAAGTTTTTGAGAATGTTTTGTACTATGCTATGTACTTGCTTGGGGGGGAATGTTACTTTTTTTATAACTTTTGCATTGAATTGAGACATTCCAAGTGACCTGCCCTGATTCAAACCTGAATGTCTAATATAATTCCAAATGAACATGTCATGTAGAAAGGCTGTATCAAAGCTTAGACATACATGGGGTGACCAGCTATGTTGGTATTATTGAGGTCCCTGGAGGTATTTTTATTCCTCCTCCACTTTGGCCATTGTATGCTTCTTAATACCTCCTCCAGGAGGCAGCCAGTTACACCTCTTCATTAGTTTATGATACTTGGTCTTGGTAGAAATATGTTCAGAGGGCAGGAAAGAGTTTGAAAAAAGAGGCTAAAATAACCTGGATGAGGGGGCCATAGGGCCAGCAAGAGTCTTGCCTGTAGGGAGTCAGAGGAACCTGGGATCCAAGCCTCCTCAGACAAGACACTTAACTCCCCGCAGCCTTGGCCTCTTCCTTTGTGGACAGCAGATGCTCACTGTACCTACTCATAGAGATGCTTGGAGAAATAAAGAAATCATGGAGACTATCACATGTGTTAGAACAAAAGGAGTGCTTTGGTGAGAGCCAAGGAAGCTTTGTTTGTTCATTCACTTATTTTTTTTTTTAAGTGCCAACCGGGGACCAGGCACTTTACTAGATACCAAGAGCATAGCAGTCAACTCATGTCTACATTTACAGCGTGGATTTTAATCAATGACAACACTTCCACCGGGAAACACTCCTCAACACTTCCACTGGGAAGTCTGACATAGAGACGCCTCTCCTTAGGTTCCTCTGCACCTAGCACATGTCTCAAACATGCATGGAGCTGAAGTCCACCCGATGCTGAAATTATCGTCACAAATCTCTATTGTTACTCACTTGCTTCCATTCTCAGCTGTGAGGTCCTGGAAGCTGGGGTTTTGTGTCCCTGGCACTGAGGGCTGCTTATACATAGCAGATAATCAATACAAATTTAGCCAATGGATTAATGGAGAAATAAATGAAAGAATAAATAAATAAAATGCCTTGTAACCTCTCAGTTTTCTAATTTATAAAAGGAGAATAAGATCATCTCCTTCCTTATAAAGTACTGTATTTGAAAGCATTTAGAAAGCATTTAGAATTTAAAGTTCCATGTAAAGGGGTTGGCTTGGGATGGTAGATTAAACATAAGCTTCTACTTTTCCTCTAAACTCATATGTCATAAATGATACTGGGTGTATGTGTATGTGTGTGTGTGAAGTTAGAAGAGATATGCATGCCAAATAGTGCCAGAAAATAAGGAAGAGTACCTTTGGTGTACCAACAATTTTGAATTATTCTTAAAGATAAAAGTAGATGGATTTGCTCTATAGAGGAATAATAAATAAATCACGAGCCAAAAAGCAGCAGATAATCAAGAAGACTGCAAGGAAACAGAGCTAAATCCAGGATGCTGCAATCCTAGGGTCAACACATACGTGGAGCTGGAGTGGGGTCTGATGCAATAATCCGGGTAATTAATTGGGGTACTATATTTAGAGCTGCAAGGCAAGCCAGAACAAAACTGTGACAGAAAAAGGGGATACAAGGCTTTAAAGCTCAAATTTTTTATGTAGCCAAACTTGCATTCAAAAAGGTGAGCTAAATAACTACAGGCAATTTAGAAAATGTAAAGACTCTGAAAATTTATACCCCCACATTTCTGAAAAACATTACATAAGGATATAGAACTGCATAATGACAAATAAACCCCAAAAAAGAGAACAACATGGTCCACAAAAATTAGCAAGATGGGGCAAGGAAACGCTAGCAGAATCTATGTGATGTTGATACAATTTAAAAAGCCAAAAAGGAAACATATCAACCTCAACATGAGAGGTAAAGGGGAGGAACACAGGGAGAAACTGAGTAATTAAAAATATGCTAAGACTCTCCATCGTCTTTTTTAGGAAAGATACAGACACCGAACAACTTTAGACTTTAATAGAGATATATAACTTGAAATACGTGAGTTAGAAATGCAAGAATAACTTTCACAAGAAATAAGATGTATAATTCCTGTACCATTAGAAAAAAAAAAAGTAAAGACTTTTTATTTTAAAGCAGCAAAAAATATAAAACAAACGAATTGTGATCAAGCCAAGGAAAAAAAGAAAATTAAACTATGTTTATTTGGATATTATCTTCCTCAATTAAGTTACAGTGGCTGTCACATTAGGCTAGAAAAATATAAAGCTAAATGCTGTGTATAACAAACCATCAAAAATAAAACAGACAATATGAAAAATAAAAAGATATAAAATATATGTAATATAAAATCTACAAAAAGAAAGCATGTAGAGAACGTTACTATACATTGAAAGCTAATCTAAGGCAAAAATGTAAAAAAAGAAAAAAGTTGGATATTTCATATTGATGAAACTTATAGTCCACCAAAAATACAAAATATTCATGAACTTCCAATCATTTATGATATAGCTTTGAGGTATATTTTTTAAAATACAAATACCCTGAGCAGTTGGTAAATCCATAATCAAAGTAGAAGACTAGAACAAATATCTCTCAGAAATTTAAATCAATTAGAATGAAAATAAGTAATAAAAGGTTGAATGTATTAAAATAGGGAAAATAGGCCGGGTGCAGTGGCTCATGCCTGTAATCCAGCAGTTTGGGAGGCTCAGGCAGGCAGATCAGTTGAGGTCAGGAATTCGAGACGAGGCTGGCCAAAATGATGGAACTCCAACTCTACTTAAAAAAGCAAAAATTAGCCGGGTTCGTGGTGCATGCTTGTGACCCCAGCTACTTGGGAGGCTGAGATGGGAAGACTGCTTGAAACCGGGAGCCAGAGGTTGCAGTGAGCTGAGATCACGCCACTACACTCCAGCCTGAGTGACAGAGTGAGACTCCATCTCAAAAAAATTAAAAAAAAATAATAATAGAGAAATAGTATTCATTATTTCCAAATGCATACAAAATGCTTAAAAAAAAACTAAGCATTTTTTAAAATCCTACTAGATTACCCCCAAAGTAGGAAATATCAGTGCCATTTCCCCACTCAGAATGCAATAAAATAAAATGGCAAAAACAAAATCACATTAGCACTGCCAACATGAAAAACATTTTACTAAAGCGGAAATGTAAAAACAGTGTTTTAAGTAACTCTTAAACTAAACAAGAATGCAAAAATAACATTTAAAACAATACACAAATAAATGACAGTGATAGCCGTATATAAGAAAATCTAAGGGATGCAGCCAAAGCTGTAACCAATGAAAAATAATGGCCTTAAATTGCAAGATGTAAAAATAAAAATTAAATGAACAAAACATACAATATAAAAAGCTAGAAAAAGTGCAAAATAAATATCATGAATTAATAAAATTTAAAATGTATTAAATTTAGATAAAACAAAATGTAGATTATCAATGAAACCAAAAGAAGGTACTTGAAAAAAACCAAAGAAAACAGACAAACCTCTGGCAAATGTAAGGAAAAACAAAAAGAGAGAAAACAGAAATCAACATAATTACAAAATATATTTGCTAAATACATAAGGACTTTTTTTTAAACAAGAGAAAGTATGTATAATTTTATGCAGCAAATTTTAAAGTCTGGAAAATGGATGTTTTCTAGGATAATAAAAACTATCGTGGCCGGGCGCGGTGGCTCAAGCCTGTAATCCCAGCACTTTGGGAGGCCGAGACGGGCGGATCACGAGGTCAGGAGATCGAGACCATCCTGGCTAACACGGTGAAACCCCGTCCCTACTAAAAAATACAAAAAACTAGCCAGGCGAGGTGGCGGGCGCCTGTAGTCCCAGCTACTCCGGAGGCTGAGGCAGGAGAATGGCGTAAACCCGGAAGATGGAGCTTGCAGTGAGCTGAGATCCGGCCACTGCATTCCAGCCTGGGCGACAGAGACTCCGTCTCAAAAAAAAAAAAAGAAAAAAAACTATCGTAACTGAAACACAAAGAAATAGAAAAGTTAGTAAAAAATCCAGTTCTAAAGTACCAGTCTCGCCAGGCGCGGTGGCTTACATTTGTAATCCCAGCAGTTTGGGAGGCTGAGGTGGGCAAATGGCTAAGTTCAGGAGTTCAAGACTAGCACGAGCAACATGGCGAAACCCTGTCTCCACAAAAAATACAAAAATTAGTGGGAGTGGTGACATCTGCCTATAGTCTCAGCTACTCAGGAGGTAGAGACTGCAATGAGCCATGATCACACCACTGCACTCCACTCCAGTTTTGGGGACAGAGTGAGACCCTCTCTCTAAAAAAAAAAAAAAAAAAAAGAAAAAAAAAAAAAAAGAACAAGCCCCAAGCAATCTGCCCCAAATATCAAAAATTCCTCTCTTAAAGAAGCTATTCTAGGACACAGAAAGAAGAAAATTTCCCAATGCATTCAACAGGAGCACATAAAGCCAAAATGTCAACTAGGCAAAGCAGCACACAAAAAAGAAAATGACAGGCTACTCTCAAGGTAGAAACTTGAAACAAACAACATCCCTAGATAAGATGGGATACAAGGAATTTAGCCACAAAATTTCTGAGATAAACCCTGTTTCCATTTTATATTAAACCCCGCTTGGCCATTTCATGCAAAATTTTAAATATATAAATATAAAAATTTAAATAAAATATAAAATTCCACATAAAACAACAAAACAGAATTTTACTTCAGGAACTTTGAGAGGATGACTTAAAGTTTATACACTCACATGCACACAAGCACACACATATATTTCTCTCTATATATATCTTTAGTTTGAACATACATATTCATTTTAAAAAGTGGTGGATCATAAGAAAGTTTTCTTAATCAATTAGATACCTACAGAAAACTTATTTAATGATGAAACATTAGAAGATCTTTTGCTCAAGCCAAGAAAAATGCAAAGCTGACCTGTATTCCACTATTCTCTTAACACTCTCCTGGAAGTCTTTGCCAGCCTACTAGCACAAGGAAAATAAAACAGACACTGTAAGAGACAACGCTCACAATATTTGCCAATGATTTTCTTCCTAGAAAATCTTAACCAACTAAAAAAAACTACCAGAGGCTAGTAAGAAAGTTCTGGAGTTATGGGTTATAAGATTAACATACAATAAAAAAGACAACTTTCCTATACCTCAGCTAACCACTGAAAAAATTATAATGGAACAAAAATACTGTTTAGGAAAAAAATACTAAGAATAAAATTAACAAAAACATTTAAAAGTATGAAACTTGACTGAAGTCACAAAAGAAAATCTTTACAAACAGGGAGTAGGAGAGACAGAAATTCTAAGCAGAAAGGTTCTATTTTATAACTAAGGCAATGACCTCCAAATTAAGTCCTTTTATATTTTACTCAACTTTCTCAAGTGTCTGAATTTTTAAGAAAGTATCCATGTATTATTTTTATTATAGTTTCTTTTCCTTTTTTTTTTTTTTTTTTTTTTTTTGAGACAGGGTTTCACTCTGTCACCCAGTCTTGAATGCAGTGGCGGGATCTCAGTTCACTGCAACCTCTACCCCCAGGGCTCAAGGGATCCTCCCATTTCAGCCTCCTGAGTAGCTGGGACCACAGGCATGCATCACCACAATGGGCTATTTTTTTTTCTTTTCTTTTTTTTTTTTTTTTTTTTTTTTTTTTTTTGGTATTTTTAGTAGAGACAGGGTCTCACCATGTTACCCAGGCTGGTCTTGATCTCCTGGGCTGAAGAGATCTGCCTGCCTCAGCCTCCCAAAGTGCTGGGACTACAGGTGTGAGCCACCGTGCCTGGCCAATAATATTTCTTAGAACATGAAAATAAGGAAAAGAAAATGCTATGCAGTTTTATCACAGTGCATTTTGAGGTCTGCAAGAAGGGGTGGCTCATTGGGCTGCTGTGGTAGTGCCTGCAACTAGGCTAAAATGCTAGTTAACTCAGAATCAGGTTTAGAATCCCCAGTCTGACCTCCAACCCAATTCTTCTTTTCATAACATGACTTGAGTCACTTCTTTGTTTCCTGCTCAAACCTAAGTATGCAAAGAGGAGGTGCCATTTCTCAACTATCACACACTCACAACGGGGGCTTTCCAAATGACTCTTCATAGTTTCAGTTCTCTTCTGCTTGCACATATAACATCCGACTTTTCCAGACTTGACACTGGCATGCCAATGCCCCACATTCTGATTGCACAGTCCGGTTAACCTGCGTGGACACCTATTTGATGGCTGTAGGAAAACTATCCCCAAGAATCTCAATATGTTCCTGCTGTTTATCCTGAAAAACAGCATATAGTTTTCGTCAATAAAATAATTAATCAAGTCTTTTTTATAGATGGTAGGGAAACCATTCCTTCAAAACATCATTTAAAAGCTTAGTTTTTCTGTGAAAATTTCAGCAGGAACTTGCTATCTCCACCCTTTCATTACCATGGCCAGTAGGAAAGGCACAGCACACTTGAGTAATAGCTGAGGCACTAAAGGGTGGGTGTCATTAAACTATAAAACAGGGCCCCACACTTTCAGAGCAATTGCCTATCCACCATTTCTTCCCAGATCCCATCTTATCTATATTTTCCAACTAAGTGACTCTACATCAACATGTTATGACTGAGTCAAAGCGTCTGATTCACTTGGTGAGTTTAATGAGGTAAAATGTAGATAAAGGTGCCCAGTGGGAAGCAAAAGGTTTAAGAACCTTCTCTGGCCGGATGGCTTGAGCCCCGGAGTTCAAGACCAGCCTGGGCAACATAGCTGGCAACTTGTTTCAATTTAAGAACATATTACCATCACCCCCACCAGTGATGGTACATCTCCCTTTTCCTTATAATAAATATGACAGGTACAAAACAAGCCACTCTTGGAGATAATTTCTAAGAACTTCCTCTACCTAATGAACACGTTTTTCTTGGAATATGGAATCAAATGATTCATTTTATCCTGTTATTATCAGGAAAAATATAGACCCAGACTCAAGCACAAGTGGGAAGAAATGTTATTTTAAGTAGTTGTACTTACATTTAACTGACACAAATAGCCACTTGGCCTACCCCAGAAAGTTTTCAAAAAGCTTAATGAAGCACCATAGTCTTTATGCAGATTAACCTGGCTATTTCAAGAAGGACTTTAAACCCCATCATGTTACCACTGTCCAGGGACCCAACGATGGGTCGGCCACATCTATCATCCTTTTAAAAAGAAAACTTCATTTTACTTGTGGCATTGAGCATCTACAAAAATAATCCAATAAATGCTGTTACCATTTGAAATCAAAGGCAATTCTATACTGTGTTGAACTTGTATTACTTTGTGAAACAAGACACATTGCCAGAGAGTGAATCTTTGCCACCATTAGCTACTTTGTAGCTCTAGAGAAGTTACTCTATTTCCTCCTTTCATGCTATAGAATAAAAAGACAACGTAACATTTTATTAATGTTACTGTGCTATTTTGTAACTTTTTATTAATGTTACTGTGCTTTTTTCTTTTAATAAGTTAAAAGAAGTATGTGGTTTTGGTATGTTGTTTTCTTTTAATATAAAATTAGGCTTTGAAAACTTAAAAAAAAAAAATAGGAAGGCTACCTTCTCTTCTCAGCAAGAAATTGCAGAGACTAATGTCACTAAAGTTATGAGCTGGACCAAAATGAGAAGTTTCCCTAGGAGTACTTGCCCCACAGATTTAGAAACAATGACCTCTTCAAAGATACTGCCCACTCTTGTGCACCCCAAAGTTGAAGATATGTTACAGCTTCGCTAATAATCGTCAGTTTAAAAATAATATTAGACATTTACTGAGCACAGTCTGTAATTTAACACACTCATAAGTGTCTTACATACATTATATTATTTAATCCTCACAAAATCATGTGAAAAAATGTGCTAATATTAATGAAGGTGCTCATATTATTTACGACACTCTTCTAAGTGTCTTACATACGTTAAATTATTCAATCCTTACAAAACCCTATGAAGAAGGTGCTGGTATTAATGCCAATTAACAGATGAGGAGACTTAGGTATATAGCAAGTTTAAATATCTGCCCCAGGCTAGCCATGTGACTAGTGCAGATAAGAAGTCTGATTGAAAGGCTACATCCTTCTCCTCTACCCAAGGCATTCATTTACTGTGACTTTGGTCTCCATATAGTGGGATAGAGCAATCAAATTACAGATTATCTAACATAAAGTCAGACCTTTTCTCTTCTCTTACACATGGTACACAGAAAACTATACTACTTATCCGCTCGAGAAAAAAGCCAAAACTGTTTTGACTGGGAAGAAGATTTAAAACGAATCTTTGCTTTCCACACTTAGACGCACTAGCAAGAACAGGTTAATGCAAAGAAGAAAGTTTTCAAAGAGAAGACATAGGCAACTTGGTCTTTTCAATAGAGTCTAGTTTGAGAACCACAAAAGTTGATTGTGAACAAAGGTGTCAAATAAGATGCCTCTTACCAAAGTAGCCTAGCACTAAAATCGTCTCAACATTCTGTTTACTAAAGATGTCACACTCTCAGTTGTGTGACATTTTCAGATATACTTCACTTCTATTCATTAGATGACACTTCCTCTTTCAAAGAACATATTTCATCTAATTGTGATGAAGTATACCAGTAGCAGTGATTTATATTGAAACATAAATGTGGAAAAGTGTGAAGAATTTCTTTCTTTTCTTTAAAAGGTAGCATCTTAGTGGGGGTCAGGAAGGTGGAGGGTGGGAAAGGAAGGCTGAAAAAGAAGCAAAACATCTAAATCCACATAATACAGAACACAGAGTGGTCTATTAACTCAACAAGCCTGTTGAGCAGGTTGTACACTGGACAATGTGTCTGCACAGATGAGTAAGAAATAGTCCACCAAAGCCTCTGAAATGTAGAGAGGAGCTGAACTCTCAGGTAAGAATTACATCTCAGGGTAGCAGAGATGCAGGGGTTCCAGAAGCCCTGAGAAGGGAGTGTGTCCCTGGGAAGCAGAGGAGGCCTCCACATCAGAAAGCCTGATTGGGAAAAGTCAGGGGATTCACCAGGAAGAAGAGGAGGAAGGAAGGAAGGTGACCAGCTTCCAAATGCATAGCCATTCCCCAAGAACAACGAGCATTCCATTTTTTTTTTTTTTTTTTTTTTTTGTGGAATAGTTAATTCAGTTAATTTACTCAACTTTACAATCATTCTCAATGCTCTCATTCCAGAATGCTAAAACACAGGACTTAAAATATATAATTAATGATGTCTAAGTCAATTTAGCTGCTGTAACAAAATACCAAAGACTGGGTAGCCTAAACAACAAGCATTTACTTCTAACAGTTCTGGAGGCTAGAAGTCTAAGATCAGGACCAGAATGGCTGAATTCCAGACAAGATCCTCTTTCTGGAGGGGGTGGGGAGAAAGGAGGTCTCGGTCTATTGCCCAGGCTGGAGTGCAGTGGCAAGATCATGGCTCACTGCAGCCTTGACTTCCCGGGGCTCAGTTGTTCCTCTCACCTTAGCCTCCTGGGTCACTAGGACTACAGAGGTATGTGCCACCATATCTGGCTAATTTTTTTTTTTTTTTTTTAATTAGAGACAGGGTTTCATCATGTTGCCCAGGCTGGTCTCGAAACACCTGGGCTCAATGATCCTCCTACCTGAGCCTCCCAAAGTGCTGGGATTACAGGTGTGAGCCACCACGAGGGTCCTCTTTCTGATTTACAGATGACCATCTTCTCATAGTATCTTCACATGGAGGAGAGAGAGAAGGCTAGCTCTCTTCTTTTTCTTTTTCTTTTTTTTCTTTTTTATTGTACTTTAAAGTTCTGGGATACATGTGCAGAATGTGCAGGTTTGTTACATGGTGTACACAACATGCCATGGTGGTTTGCTGCACCCATCAACCCATCGTCTACATTAGGTATTTCTCCTAATGCTATCCCTCCCCTTGTCCCCCACCTCTGACAGGCTCCAGTGTGTCTTCCTCTTCTCATAAGGACATTAATTCCTTCATCGGAGCTCTACCCTCATCACCCAATCACCTCCCAAAGGCCTCATTTCCTAACACCATCCCATTGGGAATTAAGGTTTCAACATATGAATCTGGGGAGTGGGGGTGGAACACAAACATGCAGCCTAAAACGATAAATAAAAGAGTAACGGAAATGTCAGGTATGTAACAAATGTCAGTTCTGTATCCTGCAGTGCTGTGCTCATGCCCCACCGTGAGCGGGGACGCTCATTCACATGGTGAAAATACTCCCACTTTGGCCAATCTCAAGCTACCAATGGTTTAACAAACAGCCCACGCAATGCCTAAATATTTAAACTATTAACATCTATCCTTCATACCACAGATTGTGAGTCAGTTTTAGGTCTTAAAAACTAAATTGCTTAAGGAGCTGGTGGGAAAGTAGCATTTCAGAGCTATTCACTTAATATTAACCCTAGTTTTCTGTGCAATCTAGAGGATACTTTCCAATCATCTTGCCCTCATTTATCAATTTTAAAATTAAGTTAGCATTATGTTATTCTTGACATCTTTTCTAATTAGGGGTCTAACAGAAAATATATCTTGTTTTTTTAAAATCACGTTAATTACTAAAAAATAATAATTAAGATTCAACTCTCTTCTCACCCCATCAGTTTCAAAGCAAAGAATAGCGTGAAATGTCTTGGGAAATCATTATTAAATCTAAAAATGTTATTTACAACAGTATTTAATAATAAATGAATATGTATTAAATTTACATTCTTATTGCATTCACATTAACTAACTTAAAGATTTCACCGTTTTGTTGTTGTTCAAGAAAAAGCTAAATCCAGATTCATATTTCAAAGGTGAAAACACCCAGGTTTGGAGAAATATTGCAACCAGGCCAAGGTCTCAGTAAGCCACTGTAACATTAGCTGCACTGACAACTTTCAAGCTAAGCTTGCTAAATAAGTAGAGGCCTATGCTGCAATCTCTGAGACTGCTGCTTTGGCATTCTCAACAACCACAGAGTTCACTAAATATGACCAAATGGTGCTACTGCAGCATAAAGTGTGGCATATATTAAACCACATGTGACAAGCTGAGCTTCTGTGCCTTGTGAAATCACCTATGAATTTAAAAGTGTACTAGGCAGAAGACAAGTGTAGCATTCAGAAATACAAAGCAAAGGGAAAACAGCTATGTGCACTCACAGAAATTCAAATTTCTCCCTCAGAAATATCAACAAAAGATGTGTAGAGTATTTGTTTTAGACTCAATCCCACTTTCATTACATTGTATGGAGTTTAGTAGCAAGAATGGGAGCATCAGTCTACCCAGGTTCTATCTAGTTCCTAACTGAACCCTGAACAAGTGACTTATGTCCTCTCTTTACTCATTTGTGAAATAAGGAGCTGGATTTGATGATCTCTAAGGAATCAACAAACTCTAAAAGTGTTTTTTTAAAAAATGGAAATTCTAAGTGATCTATTGACCACTTTGACTAGTACTGGTCTAGGTAAGAATAGTTCTGGCTTAGAAAATGGCAAACTCCCTTGACTTTCCTTGAAAAAGATATCTGACATTTTGGACACAATGAAACAAAAATAATTCTACAGAGAAAAATGTGATAAAAGCTCAGGAGTGGAAGTTACTGAGCAAGAATATTCCTTCTATATTGTGATATGTATTTGCATGCATTTCTCTCCTTCCTCAGTGGGCATTAAGTGTGGAGTTCTGGGAGGGTGAGCTCTATGCATGAATTGTCTTCCTACAGCAATTTGAATCTTTCAAAGTGATTTAAAAGGACATCGCAGCTTTAGTCAGCACTGAAACAAAGAAGTCACCTAATCACTTAGCCTCAGTTAAAAAAGAAAAAAAAACTTGCTTCCTGCCCTCAAAATTATATTTCATCACCTACAAGATGTCACTGAATGTCAAAAACATCATTATATATTTACTATCAAGAGGGGAAAAAGTTGCCAATTGAATTGGCATATCATACATTTCTGAGATGTTGAAAAGTGAAAAAACAAGTCTTACAATTAATTAAATATGGAAGCCTTTGACTTTATCCATAGTTTTCCCAGAATGCTACCCAAAACCATCTTCCAAGGGGAATCATAAGCACACCGGTGAGTCACGTGTCTCACCTGACCCAATCCTCTCGCTATCCCTATCACCTGGATTTAATACTAAAAAAAAGGGAAGGCATTTATCATCTTATAATGAACAGAAATTGAGAAAAAAAAGTTAACAGAAATTAAATATGAACTTCTCAAATGCTTTCTGTATTTATTATTCCCTTCAAGCACAAAGAGTTTCTGTATTGCATATGCTATTCTGGGAGTATGTCAAATATTTGTGATATGGCTAAAGGCTACTAGGGCATAGTCTCCTTCCTTATTCCCTATTCTGATAGTTACAAAACCCTGAAGCTAGAAGGAATCTCATACACTATATAGGCCAAGCCTTCATTCTGCAGGGGCAGAAACAGAGCTTTAAGAAACAGCTACTTAGGATTCGAGTCAGGACAAGAACTCAGTTATCTGACCTAGTCTTGGAGGTCAGAACATTCTGCTGAATTCATCTATCATAATCTGTGAGCAACAACTTGGAAAAGGAGTCTTTCCTATCTACTTGCCTGAAATTTCTCCAACCAGTTTAACGATGCTACCTTTCTCCAATACTATCCCTCAAATGAGCCCACATCTGTAAAATGCTAAAGTATAAACGGTCTGAAACAAATTACTCAAGGCTTCTCAGGTCTTCTTTTTCACCCAGGTTCAATGACGAAGGTTTGTTAAGTTGCAAATTGTCAGAGGGGAGAACAATGCAAAGCAAAGAAAGAGTAAAAGCAATTTATCCAATATCCACATACTGTCCCTTCCTAAATCCAAGGTTTAAATAAATACAATGATGTATTTTCCTCCCAATAAACTTAGGATACCACTAAATCACTTCCAAATGTAGCAAGCACCCCCATCCTGCAAGCACGGGTGACTCGACCCAGACAAAGCCAGCTTGTCTGCATGTTGTTCCAACCCCAGTAGATGCTCACATAAATAGAGCTTCATTTGAAGACACTACAACAAGGCAAATCATTAAACATTCACATTCCCAAGCTTATATTTGTATAATAATCTCCCCATTACAAAGTCTACCTTGGTATCTCTGGTTTATGGGAAATGTCCCAAAGAGGCAGTCCACCTTACTACAGGGTTAGCCATACCTTCCATGCTACTGCATGAGAGATTCTGGAATCTTACACTAAAAGGGCAGTGTCGGGCTTGGCTGTAAAAGAAAAAGAGTAACCCTGATCCAAACCACACACATCCCAAGCACTACTGTCGTTACACAAGCCAAATCGGACATTAACGATGTAACCCAGGATTCAGGCTTCAGTGTAACCTCACCATGAAACACTGGGTCTACCTTGAAAATGAACTTCTCATCCTGTTCCAAGTGCTCAAATGAACTGAAACCCCACGAACAATCACTACCAAGAAATTGCACATCCTACTGGCCTGACTCACTGTGACAGAGAATCCCATGTGTTCCTCTACCAAGAAAGACCAGTAGTCACCTTAAAAAGTGACTTTTTGGTCATTACACCTCAGCCCAAGATGGTCAATGGGTTAATATCCTTTTCGGATCTCTTCAATTATGCTGCCTTCTGAGTCTGAGGGTTGGCAGGCAGGGCAACCCTGTCAGAGCTGCAGAGAGCTCTGCAGATGTCTCTGTTGTGTTCACTTAAACTGAAAAGGAGAAAAGATGGCCCTCTGACAACAGACAGCTGTCAATTAGATGGCACACTTGCACTCAGTAGGCCAATGAGCAGCAGTGGAGGTGACAAGTGCTTGGCTAATCAGTGTGCCTATAAAATCACAGCCCTTCCCTGTGCTACTCACACCAGCACATGAAGTGACAACTTGTGTCGTCTTCAACCACTCCTGTTCTCCCCTCCCCCAGTGTCATCAGTACTGTGAGAAGGCTCAGGTCAATGCAATATGCCTAGAAACAAAAATCAGACCAACAAAAACTGGCATAGGGAAAGAAATCCCTGCAGCAAAATGACCCAAAAAGGGAAATACATTGATACGCTAACCTGTTCAGAGCTGGTTCACACTAATACTGAAAGAAGACAACCCATTTGATGCTGTTACCAAAAGTACTATCAGAAAAGAACTGGCAAAGTTATCCACCTGACCTTTTTCCCATCCTCCATCTTGTCTTTTTCTCCTCTAGCCACCAGGGGGCACTTTGGGGCTAGCTCCTTGAGGACACTGGAGATTCTGAGCTTTCACAAGTACCTCAATATTGGCAGTGGGGTCCGTGGATGGGGGTGGAATGAATCAGAAAGCATAACTAAAGGAGAAACCTGAGGGTTCTATAGAGCAGAAAGGTGAGTTCCCAAAATCTTCAGCTCAAATATACTCCTCTAAGCTAATCATTAAATGCTGAATTCACTAAGTAACTACCTAAGCCAGACAGATTTTTACTCACTAATGACAAAAACAACCTCTCTTTCCCCCTCCCGCTTACCCCTTTTCTCTCATCCTCTGCCCCCACCCCCTGTCTCACTTCTCTATTGGTTTCTAAAAGAGCAGCTGATTGGAAGTAGAGAAATCAGGAAGAAAAACAAGGGGTGGCGGGGGGATAACTGGTTAACTATAGAGTCAAATTTGTGGCTGTCCACCTGCAGCTCAAAGACAAAACGGTATCAGCCTGTTTTAGACAAAGATGAATTTGAACAAAATACAAATACATTTAAACTTGACCCTGATTTAGTTGGGACCTTCCATGGCCATTCTATGGCCCAACTACTTTTATTCAAGTCTTCTTCTTCCACTATCCCAAATCAGAGGCCAATCTGCCTGCCATACCCAAAAGAAAACCCCCAAATGCTTTTTATAAAATAACTTTCTTTGTTATATGGTTTCTCTCTTGTCGCCCAGGTTGGAGTGCAATGGCATGATCTTGGCTCACTTCAGCCTCTGCCTCCCGGGTTTAAGTGATTCTGCTGCCTCGGCATCCCGAGTAGCTCGGATTATAAGCATGAGCCACCACACCCAGCTAATTTTGTATTTTTAGTAGAGATGGGGTTTCACCATGTTGGCCAGGCTGGTCTTGAACTCCTGACCTCAGGTGATCTTCCCACCTAGGCTTCCCAAAGTTCTAGGATTACAGGCATGAGCCACCGTGTCCAGGCAAAATTACTTTGAAAAGACCACTAAAGACTAAAAAGGTCAAGTGGAAAGGTAGATATCAGGGATAAGAGTCCTTCATCTTTTGGGAGTCAAAGAAAGAATTCACAGCAAAGTTCTGCTCCAGGGCTTGTCCAGCCCTGCTCGAGTTCTCAGGGCCCTAGAGACTCCCACAGTTTCAAGGCAATCAGACCATCGCTACTGGGTGCAAAAGCTGCAGAATGTCCACATGGCTGCCACCATCAGCTCATTCCTGGAAGACAAAGCTGCCTTTCTTCAAGGGAAATGTAAGAAGCCATTCAATCTCAATCTGCATTCATGACCAACAAGCAGGAGCAGTGCCAGAAGAGAGCCTGAGACTGGCCACCAACTCTCCAACATCAACACCTACACCACATTAGTCAAACCAGCACAGCAGGCCTACTCCTAGCGCCTGCAGGTACCAACAGAAGCATGCTGGGTCCCCATCCAGGGAGTCCCCATGGCTGCCTTGAATGGCTACATTGCCAGAATGCCACGCCAATCTGTTGAGTTCATTAGGGTTTGGGACACACCTGTTCTCTCCTCTGCCATGACTCTTTCAAAGCTATAATACCATCCACTTAGACCCATGGACAGCAAAACATGCCAATATCACACAGCCATGGACATTCATACCATTTTACATTCGTTACCACCATTCCAGCTAACACTAGAATGGGTATCTTCTGAACGAAAGTTTTTTCCCTCTTGTGGACTCTTTCCTAAGCATAAAAATCCAAGGAGCACCATCATAATTTCTTGGTCAAATGCCAATTTGCAAACTATAGTTTTGTAGTTTTCCCCAAATCTCATCCAGTACTAGTTCTAATATTGACTACAACCTTTTATTGTTAATTAAGAAAACAATTACCACAAAAAAATTAAATTCAAACAATACAGGAGCATGTCAAGGAAAAAGAAACATGTTTCAATATATGAAAGGTAAGGAGGTCATTCCAAGCAGCCCTACTCTTCCCCATGCACAGCTTCATAGCAGAGGTAAGAGCAGCTCCCGGAGTGCTAGGCTACCCTGCTATCTCCTTAACCATCAGGATTTCTCTTTCACCAGCTGAAAAACTAGGAGGGCTCAACCCTCTGTCACTGAGTCTCCACTGTTCATGAGCATTTCTGGGGAGACTGGAATATAACAGGTGCTTCAGTTGAGTAGTAACAGCAGCCACATCACAGAGCCAAAGGAGGCACTGGTTTGCCAATGTGTCCCATTTCCTCTTAAAGACTCGGATACACACAGGCAACATTTTTACACTAAAACAGAAAAAACAGGGAGATAATCATTTCTACAGAGGAGGAAGTTATTATTAACAAAAAGCCTGGGCTATAGAGTATTAGGACTGTGGAAAGGTCTGACCATCCATCCACCCTTTGAAAGTCAAAGTGTAGTTCATGGAATCCTCCCATTCACGGCTCCAAAGTTTTTAATCTCTAACTTCATTCCACATTTTCTCCATGGAACATGATATAGGTGTGGGCTCATGCTTCTGGCAAATGGGCCTTCTAAGAATCACATCTACTGAAAATATAGCATTGCCTGCCCTACTAGCCTGGCTCAGAGTTTGGGTCTAATCAGAACAAGGGAGGCCTTATCAGTCCTCTGGGGGCTGAATATAGTCAAGGCTCTCTCTAGTTTCATCGAGGACGACTGACACCCTATCTTACACACTTGCTTCTTAGTTATTGCAGAGCTTTTACATATTTAGGGAGCTTTTCCATCAAAATATTCTGGAATGGCTAGAGGCTCAGACATATTAATGATATCTGTACGCATGTGCTTTTTATCCAAGTTTACAGCTCCTGGTCACTGAGGGTAAACAGTGTTATCAGTGATTATTATGGATTTAGTCAAGTATATTTTATTCCTGTCATTTATGAGCACTTGTGTTGGCTGGTATTTACAACGTCGGGATTCTGTCACTTTGGCAACCTTCAGAGACAACATTTTTCCAGTGTTACAGTGACATTTCAAAAACTCAGTATTTACAAGCAAACGACACCCTCTGGCTCTGTGACAGTATGATTCAATGGTAGCTTAACAAAGGGACAATCGTCTAGAAATTTCCTCAGGATGTGTTTCCGGCTACTACTGCCTATTACTTCATGGACTAGGTGACCTTTTGCTCTTTGGAAGAAAGCGGGTACAAAGACATCAAAGGAAAACTTCCCTGTTACAGGGTGGGAATTTTACTTGTATTGTGTGGCTGTGTCTGAGCAAGGTCTGCTTGCTGTGTGATGACGACCAACCTCAACATCTCTGAGCAAGTTTTCCACTTGCTACAAAACGGCACTGGGTGCCAGATGATGTCTAGGTCCTTTCTGACTCTAACGTTCTATCTTTAAGGATTTCAGTGTTATAAATAAACGCTAAGTCCACTGTCATCATTCATTTTTTATGTCCTACAACAAGGTTACAAAATTAAAATCACAAGAAGGAAACAGGAAGAGGAAAAACATGATCTACTCAATGTATCCACTTCTTCCCAGTTCTCCCCATCCTCTGCCAAGATGTTACAGGGAGAGTGAAGGAGAATGAAACTTGGAGGAGGAGATGTGGCTGGTGTTGTACTTCTCCCCTGAGCTTCAGCACCAGAAATTTCCAGGAGGACCGTGGTCCTTTTCAACACAACCAGAGAGTAAAGGTACCACTGATGGACAATAGATAGCACGGGTGGTATGCACCATGCTATTGCAATTGGTATTTACTTACAGGAAACATTCAAAATATTCTTTCTGGGCTATGTAAAGACAATGTTCCTGATATACAGATTGCTAGGTTCTTCATATCCTCTTTAGAAATGCGCATTTTTTCTTATTGGCAGACAGAGGTTCCAGCCTAGTAACTAGGTAAGTGCCTCCATGAACGATCCCTAAGTTAATAATGAATAGGGAGCTAATAATGAATGAGAAGACTCTGTGGGCTATTTGCTATGACACAAACCTACACCAACTTTATCCAGGGATAAAGAGGTGACAGAAAACGGCAAATCTGGAACCAAAGGAGTCTGTTCCCCAGTCCCATCTCTGCCTTAAGAGTGAAAAAAACCTCTCTAAATCTCAGTTTCTTTATCAATAAAACTGAATTAAAAATAATTTCAGCCTCAGGGGTCATGGGCATGGTTAATTTAAGTCAAGAAATTTGCATGGAAGTATTTAAATATAGTAAGTTACACGCTCACATACAATTTGTTACTGTTGCTAATTCATTCATTCACTCATCCATCCTGTGACTCTGGAACAAGCACTTTCTGAGTGCCCCTCTTAGACACTGCAGTAGAGATGACAAGCCTAGCCCTCGCTCCTAACCCTTGCCCCTCTCTGGCTGTAGACAGTGTGATGACTGTGAGGAAAGAGAAGAGCCTTCCTGAGCACAGAGGAGAGATAGCTCATTCTGCCCTGGTTATAACATCCAGGGTCCCTGAATCTTGAACAAAGCAGGAGAGTTAGCTGGTAGAACAGATGTAAGGCAAGGAGAAGGGGAGGCAGGGCAAAGGTATTTCTGGTCCTTGTAAAGACAGAGAGAACCGTGAAAGAATTCTTGAGGGAACTGCAAACAGCTCAGCAGTGCTAGAACATGAGATGTGAATGGTGAGTACGAAGGCCGAGGCTGGAGGCAGAAACAGGGGCCAGGCTACCACCATGCTAAGGACAGGCCCCCAAAGCCAAGGAACAATGTTTTGTGGAGACTGTCACTCCAGCAGCAGTGGGCAGGAGGCATGTGAGGGAGAAGGTGGGTAGAGGATTCAGAGCAGCATGGGCAGCTGTGGTGGTAACTGGGGGTCTAGGGGACAGCAGCAGATGCACTGGTATCTTGCAAGCAGAATTGATGAGATCTGGAAACTGAGGACGTTTGGAGATGAGGGAGATCGAGCAGTCTCAGATGGTGGCTCAGAGTCAGTCACCACACCAAGGGACACAGATGGAAGAACTAATCCTGACAGATTGAAATCCAAGCAGTGGAATTCAAATTCAAAAGCACAATACCAAAGATGAATTATCTATTTTTCTGCACTCACAATTTGGTAGTTGACAAATTTTTACTCTGGCTGCTTGAAAAATAAATCCAAACACATATAAAAATACAAATTTGGAAAGTGATAAATACGTCCGGACGTGGTGGCTCACACCTATAATCCCAGCACTTCGGGAGGCCGAGGTGGGAGGATCACTGTGGCCAGGAGTTCAAGACCAGCCTGGGCAACATAGCAAGACCTTGTCTCTTTAAAAAAAAAAAAAAAAAAAAAAAAAGAAATAAAAGAAAAGTCATAAATACTAAGGTCTCATGGTTACTATACTATTAGTTGAATCCATCTACCTAGAGAGCATGTCAGACTCTTCAGTGGGACACAGGGTGAGTTTCCTAATAAATATCTATTGAACACACAGAGTCAGAGTTTGGTAGAATGTGTTACTGTTGAATGTTCTAAATGGTCTGATTGCTGGTTAAGGCTCTACAGAGCTGATTTAGGATAACTGCATTTTATTTCTAGAGCTATATGTGTAACTATCTAGAGCAAAGAAAATTATTTGCACCAACTGGCTAAGGAAGATATATTAGATGGAATTCCATAGGAGCCTCTGATCTTGGCATCTATGAGCTTCTGAAAGGTACATTATAAAATTTTAGAGAACAGTACAATTATCTAAATCATAATGAGATAAAAACCTGCTTCATAATGAAATATGGATGGAGACAGTCTGGAGTCCAAAAACTGATAGGGTGTATGTATTACCTGCAAAAGGAAACTGAGGACAAGTTCTCTCGAAATAAATCAAAGAATAATCCCTCCCCCTATACAAAAAACCCCAAACTTAAATGTTCTTTCCAGTGACAAATGGCACCCAGGACTTGCACCCTCAGAAAAGACTCAAGCAAGTCTTACGTGGTCACTAGTTGGGAGTAGTATTCTCGGGAAGAAGTTCATGTTAGTGCCTTCTCTTTGGCTGAGACAGTTACATGGCAGAGATGCAGCAAGACTCCTTGAGGGACAATGTCATAGCAGTAGCAGCTGTTGACATTCTTCTTTGCCACATGTCATTGTCCATACAAATCTTTTACCACCACTGATGTTGTGTTGTACCAGTCACTCTACACATGACAGTTCTGAGTTGCTGAGCTCAGCGTGACAAACAGACTTCACCGTTCAAATGTAACAGACAATATATATTTCCACAGGAGTGAACCACATCCCAGGGAACGAAGTTCAGCTGATGGGACTTCAAAGCAGTGGCAGGGCCCAAGTTAAGGTGTATTCCCCAACTTTCATGAGTTTTCATCAAAAAGTTTGTTTACAATTCATAATATATATTTTTTAAATTTTCAATATTTTTCTATATGACAAAGCTGAAACCCTTCTAAGACTTTAAATTCTGATTCCCTTAGGGTTTGATGTTTTAGTTGTAAGCGACAACCCTCTTTAGGACTCAGTCCTCCATTCCATGGAACCTGGCATCTCTGTGAACCAGGAGTGGGGCACAAAATACCCTGGGAGAACAGAGAGTGAGCAGAGTCTCCTGGGCCCAGGTATGCCCAAGTGGAACGAAACGACCACTCGCTGACTTTAATCAACATTCCTATCAAAAAAAGAACATTCTGCCAGGCGCAGCGGCTCACGCCTGTAATCCCAGCACTATGGGAGGCCAAGGCGGGTGGATCACTTGAGGTCAGGAGTTTGAGATCAGCCTGGCCAACATGGTGAAACATGGTGAAACCCCGTCTCTACAAAAATACAAAAAACATTAGCCAGGTCTGGTGGTGCATGCCTGTAATCCCAGCTACTCGGGAGGCTGAAATAGGAGCATCACTAGAACCCAGGAGGCAGAGGTTGCAGTGAGCAGAGATCGTGCCACTGCACTTCAGCCTGGGTGACAGAGTAAAGAAGAAGATGAATTCTCGTTCTGTCACCCAGGCTGCAGTGCAGTGGCGTGATCTGGGCTCACTGCAACCTCCACCTCCCGATTCAAGCAATTCTTGTGCCTCAGCCTCCTAAGTAGCTGGGATTACGGGCACGCACCACCACACCTAGCTAACTTTTCGTATTTTTAGTAGAGACAGGGTTTCACCATGTTGGTCAGGCTGGTCTCGAACTCCTGACCTCAAGTGATCCACCTGCCTCGGCTTCCCAAAGTGCTGGGAATACAGGCATGAGTCATCGTGCCCAGCCCAAAAAAGGAAATTCTTTATTTAAACATGTAACTATTTTCTATCCTGACTGGTTGTCAATACTGCTACTACAAGCCAGGCATGGTGATGCGTACCCACACTCCCAGCTACTCAAGAGGGCTGAGGTCGGAGGATTGATTCAGCCCAGGAGTTTGAGCCCCACCTGGACAACACTGAGAGACCCAATCCCCAACAACACCACAAAAAAAAAAAAAAAAAAAAAAAAAAAAAAAAGAATATCACTGCTTGATTTTCTACCTTCTCTATAGCAGTCCTCACCTCATATTTATCTGTGACTTGATCCTATGAAATCATCTACTTTCTGATTTTCAACAGAGAATCTTTTCTCTGACTCTATGTTCACTTTGGCAACAGCATTCACCTGTAACCACTCCCTCGGTCCAGTAATACACAGTTCATTTCAATAGCACAAAAGGTTGTTTTGTTTCGTTTTTTCACTAAGAAACTATGGATAAGGAACCTGCTTATTGTCTTATAACAATGTGTGTGTATTTCATATATACAGACATATGTAATTCAGACATATACTGATATATATGATATATACATATATGTTTCCCATATAGTGGGCAACTTGTCTTTTTGGATTTTTTCTCTGAAAATATAAAACAAATGTAAAAAAAAAAATTCTTCTTCGTTAAATCACTATATATTGGCATGATTAGCTCACATGAAGACCTATACAGATACCTTACATAACTTAAAATAAGTTTATGCTCACATTTTTATATCGCTAAATATTTTACTCTTATTCCTTCTTTGGATAAAAAACTATTTTGCAGACATCTATTACTGATCCAATCTTCAACAAGTATTAAGAATGTTGGCTGGGTGCAGTGACTCATGCCTATAATCACAGCATTTTGGAAAGTCTAGGTAGAAGGACGGCTTGAAGTCAGGAATTTGAGACAGCCTGGACAACAACATGAGACCCTGTCTCTACAAAAAATAAAAAAGTTAGCCAGGCATGGTGGTATATGCCTGCAGTCCTAGCTATGCTGAGGAGGGAGGATCGCTTGAGCCCAGGAGTTCAAGGTTGCAGTGAGCTATGACTGCACCACGCACTCCAGCCTGGATGATAGAGTGAGATCTCATATCTATCTTTTTTTAAGAATAAGTGTTAAGGTATTTAATCCAATAGGAATCCATCTGCATATGCTTTGTATGGCCTACTAACTCATTTCCTCTTCATATTACTTCCTATTCTGCCATGATCAAATGGATCTCAAAGAAGCTTGTAAAAATCACAAGCCACAACATGAGTTATAAATTTGATCCCAATTTTGTAACCTTTGCATGTATTTATTTAATAATCACTTCAAAGTTAAAGCTCCATGTTAGGGTCCTTTCCCTTTGATTTTATTCTGGTCAGATTCTCAAAATGTTTGCTTCATGCAATTTGCAGAATTTTTTTTTTTAACATGTAAAGATGAAGGGAGAAGGAAAACAAAAGTGAGAATGGATGAAAATAACTTACCATCAAAGTATGAGGAAAGTTAGCTACTCAGCTAAATAAAAATAACATATTTAGTGATTTGTAACATAAGAATAAAATGAACTCACTTAGGTCTCAAGAGGTCTGCAACATGATCTTTGCAAAAGGTAGCTTGCCAATTTAATTGAGGCAGGAGTTATTTAATTTTTTTACAGGTATCGTTTTCAATAAAACTACATATGCCTATAATACTGCAATGGCAGATGTGTCTCGATTATTAGAGGTGGGCTCGAGGGAATATATACAATGGATCTTGAAATCTGTAAGCAGCTGTTTGCAGGGGTCTGAAATGATGGGGAGGGCATTGTACCACACACACATGTTCTTTAAGTGCACCAATGTTTTGTTATTTTACTGCAGGTGTATTACAGAGATGAAATTTAATAACTACTGTATACAATGCCAATAAAACTGAAAAGATTCAGTGCCCTGCTGTTCATTATCACGGTACAAATGAGCTCAGAACATTCTGTGTGCTTGCACAGTAAAACCCCAACACACAGAAACCCCCACGTATAGAACTCTAGAGGGTGGGTACTGCCTAAAAACCTCAATGATACTCCTACATAATTATTCCGAAGCATGGAATTGTTATTGTCGCAAATGCACAAAAATATGGCTTTGAGGTAGCTTGAAAATAACATATATCTGCTATTTAAGTCACAGAAATTGTTCATTGGAAGATGTCTTCTGAAAGGAGAGGAAAATGGAAATAAAGGATATGTAGGTTTCATTAAGAAACCTAAGAATGTTAACAGTGATAATATATTCTATTCAACGAGATCTGGTGAAGTGCCGGGCGAAAGTCGCTCTCCCGCCAAAATGTGACTTTGCCCTTTGTTAAGTACAAGAAATGTCTAACGGAAGTAAGTGCCATACTATGAAAAAAGCAACATTTGCGTATTGGAAGTGCTAAGGCAAATGCAAAGAAGTATTCTTGCTGGTTTCGGTTTTCTCCTCCCCATGAAACTACTTCTATGAGATTAAAAAACAACACACTGAACACGAAAGGTCCATGCTTTAGGAAGTTCAGGTGATCTGTTACTGAAAGCACACGTAAACAAACCCATGTCAATATCCAAAGTGCGCAAACAATTTTTCAAAGAATGGGGTGCTTCAATTCTAAGCAGGTTATCACTATCAGGCGTGGCAGCAGACTCAACAATATATGCTTCTTTTCTAAAGTCTTTTTTTCTGAAGTCCTTAATAAGTCCGTCAATTCAGATTACAGGCTTCTGTTGCTATCTTTCAGTGTTGCCAATATTTTAATTTGAGGGTTCAGTTTTAAAGAGTTTCAGTAAAAAGCTCCCAACAATAAAATAATATCAAGCATGACCTTCAATAAAGAAATATTTCTGTTATTTCACATTGAAACACTGTCCTGATGTTGAATTTTGAGTATACTGCCTTTCTTACAGAAGGATACTACAGAGTGACACTGATATCTACATGATATGTAGATATGTTTCAACATTAAATTATATCAGATACACCTCAGCATTAAATCATTTCTTCAGTCATTAACTGACTTTCCCCTTTGTCTTTACACCTATCAGAAATATAAAGATGAAGAACTGTAGTCCTAATTGTTAGAAGCTATTTTAAAAACCCTTAATGGTGAAAGGGGAAGTTAATCCCACGATCCTGGTGAAATTTCAATTTGGATACTAGGAGTCCATTTCTTTGGTGTCTCATAAATCATCTCAAAGCAATTTCAATGGCTTTTTATGCACTAACTGCCTGAACTGTTGTATAAAACTTGCCTATGCTCCTAGCACATATTCTGTTGTTTCATATATTTTACTTGAGGGCTAAATGCCATAATCAAAAAATTATTGGGTCATATTTAAGAACCTGCTAAAGGTATTGTTTCAGAATCTCGTTGTATGTAGCTCTTGTGTTTTGGAACAATAATGTGATCTATAATGAATCCAAATTTATATAATAGCAAATCGTACTCTGCCTACATTGCACAAAAAGCAAAGCCAAAACATAATCTATACATTTTTAAGAAAGTGTTCATGCTGTTGCTAAAATGTGAATTGGCATATTCCACCCCAGCCTTTTCACAGGAAATCCTCATTGGTTTTAAGGAAATTGCACATGCTAATTCTGAGGATGTTACTGAATAGATTATTCATATAATCTTTTTTTTCCCCCCTTAAGGCTGGGCAGTCAGGAACGATGCAATCTGCCCTCCGCTATGCCTTTCCCTACCGACTGTTCAGAGTTCTAGCTAACCCTGAACAGAGCTGAGTGCAGCTACTCTGTTGTAGGCACTGTGTCCAGGCCCAGATCCTCCAGTGGGCCTGGAATTGACCAGACAGGGTTTTCTAGATGAGAACTAATATGGACTTCTGAGCCTAAAAACTCCATCATGGGCCTAAGCAGCAGGGAACCCAAGTTGGAAAGCACTGGTTTTAAAACAAAACATCTTAGAGTTCAGAGTCTGGCTCTGAAACTTACTTGAACAAATGATTTGAGGTCTACTTGCTTTACTTCTCTGAGCACCCCTTTCTTAATTATTAAGGGACGATAATAATAACCAACTCAGAGATTTATATCGGCACCTAATACTAGTTAGATTAAGCCCAAACTATCTTTTAGAAATTCACTCATTTTGACATTCACTATCAACCATGTCTGGATTGTGAAAGGACTGAGGCAGGGATTATTAGCTGATCCCTGATAGCGCAGCTTCACAGAGCATCACAGGAACCCCCTTGAGTCGGCCAGTCAGCTACTGATGATCAACCTTGCGAGATGTTTACGAGCAATTATAGAGTGGCAATATGAGAATCGGAGAAACACAGCTAGGGGCACAGAGGTTGTTGCAAGGTTCCAAATTTCACCAAAGGAATACTGTAGTTTACAAGGAAACATGCCTGTAATTACCTCCCTCCTCTTACAATTAAAGCCTCTCTGACCACCAGCCTGAGCCATAACTACTTTTCTTCTCAATATACCTTAAGAGATTTCAAGAATACTTTAATGATTCCAACATCCTCCAGGTAAGGAAACATATTAAAAACAATAATTGTTATGACACTCATGTAAAATATGAAACATGAAACTGACAGTGTTAAAATGAATGATGAAAGAAACTGCCTCTTTATAGAAGAACACTAGCTATAAATGTGGAAGGAATGACGGAATTTTAAAAGAATCACCAGTTTGAAGTCCTCAGTTGAAATAAATGATTCAGGCAAGGGTCATCAAGGTGTGCTAAAACCATTAGGTCAAAAGTTGTTGGGAAAAGGGGGTATCTGTCCATTTCTAAAGTATCAATACAAAGATTATTTGTTAATTGCAGACAGGGAAAGGTTCCTTTACAATGGAACAATCCAGTGGTCACCACTTTTGCCAAGTGATTCAAGTTAGCATTACCAACAGCGGCATAGCTCAACATTCTGTTGGAATGTAATTTGACGCACACAGCACCCTCAATGAAGTATTCCAGCCAAAAATGTTTAACCTGAACCTGCATAAACCTCCAGACCTAATTTTAAATTTGTAGGCAAAACAAGTGACGAACAAAATTAAACAGCACCACAAGGAAAGGAAATCTATTAATTCTAGAAAGGGGAATGTTTTATAGGATAGTCGGCCTGGTCTCTTTAAAGTCACTCCCATTCAAACAAACCAACAAAAAAATTACTTGGGAAAATCCCTTAAGCCCAGAAGTTTGAGTCCAGCCTTGGCAATATAGCGATACCCCATCTCTAAAAAATAAATTATACAATTTAAAAAAGAATAAAAATAGAGGAACAGCTCTAGTTTACAAGAAATTATAAAGAGACATAGAAACCAAACGCCATGCGTAAATGGCATTTTCGTAGCCTTTTTTTAAAAAGCTACTGAAGACATTTGCATGAAGACAACTGAAGAAACCTGAATATGGATTGAGATTAAGAAACTATTGTTAATTTCTTTAGGGATAATAACAGTATATTAGGCAAATGTCTGATTTTTAGGAGATACGTACTAAAAAAATCTACGGGTGCATTCTTATTAAATATGCAACTTAAAAAGGTTGGTTCACTGAAAAATATGTATTCTTATACATATTATACACACACACACACAAATACTGTATAACAAATACAAACAACTGTTTAACCTAAATAGGTATGCAGCATTCATTTTATTATTTTTTCAACTGTTCTGGATGCTCAAAAATTTATGCTATATAAGGTCAAAAATAAAAATAAATAAATAGAGCTCGATTTTTCCTGTTAATAACCAGGAAGCTGCTGGTGGGGATAGAAGGGACGATATACAAGATCCCTTTGTTTTTCTTCTGAGTATCTAACACATCACTACAGGGTCAATGAATATTTCTTAACCAATGCAATGAAAGAATGGACCCATTCTCCCCTTTGATAAGTACTGGCTGACTTTTGAAAGAAGGGTATACCCATAGCAATCCCCCAAAATGAATGAGCTGCTGCCCGAAAAATACCGCTCGGGGACACAGCTGCGATGACATATAGACTGCAAACTCAAGCCCTGTGATGTCTGAAACGGTCACAATTTAAAATATCCTGTCCTACTGTTCACACTGCTACATTTCAATATTTGGACCAGGATGCTGACCTTTGGTTCCAACAACACCTCTGCCAGAACCACAGACCATCTCTAATTCCCTCATTCAGGCCTTTCCAGATATACAGGCCTAGAATGGTGAAGTCACCAGGTGAGTGAGACGACTCAACCCCCCAAAAGTCAGAGTGGGTGTCTCTCCACGATATGACTTTGGTGTCCTTCCAGAGCCTGCACAGCATATTAGAAGGGAGAGCTTCCAAAGGACTTTTTTTTGGGAGAGGGCAGTTTTCTGGTTTTCGTAGGCATGAAAAAGATGCTCACAATATGGTTCGTGTACATTGCTATTCAGACTTTACTCCCTCAAAATGGCTTCCAAAAGTGATGCTGAGGAAAGAAACACTAGGTCATTGCAATTTTTGCTCTGCTAGGCACATGGTACACATGCAAGATAAAGCAGACATGGTCCCTGCCCTCCAGGAGTTTACAGAATCCTGTGGAAATCAGCATGCAACAAACACATAAAAATGATGGCAAATTTAAAAGGTGCTAAAGCCCTGCAAAGGAGAGCTTCCCAGGAAGGATGCATAAGACCTCGAGGGATGTGCTGAACACTCAGAATAAACACTTAGGCATCGTAGCAAATTAAAAAGTGATGTGTATTTCTGCTTGCATAAGGCCTAAATTGCCAATTTCGTAATAAACAAAATAATTTTGTGCCGTTTTCGCTTACATCCTATTTTGACTTTAGATAAGAAAAACTAAAAGAAGCCAAAAGTTTTAGAATTCAGTTGTTTGTAATACCTATTGAATAAAAAGTAAAATAATAAGACAAATCAATGCTAAAATGTGAAATTCATTTTGGAATCAACTACATGCTTAATTTCGATGAACCAAAAAGGAGCAACCTATGGGCAAACTAAGTCACATATAAAGAAAATCCGTTTCCTCTCTGGTCTCCAAGTTTATGGAAATTAACAACAATCTCCTAGATCAGGTCTAATTCCTATATTCCATTCGTCATTTTAAGATCTAAACATCAAATAACTGTAACAGCAAAGTCCTATTTGATTACTTGCTGAGGAAGAAAAAGAATTTGGATGAGGCTAAAGGCTTGGACTTCACTAGAGAAAACAAGATATGGGCTGGGACACTCAGTTGTGGAATTCTACATAAAGATTTCAAGATTTTCACTATATCACTAATTTTCACCACCTTTTAAATGAAGTTCATATGCAATGTATTTCCATGCCTTGGATAATCAAATTAATGCAAAGAGCCTAAAAGCATTTTCAAGGTCAGTAGTAATGCCATATGTTGAACACAAGTCATTAATCAGAGTATATTTCTATAGAACATTCTAGGAAATGATAAAACCTAGCTGCACATTAGAATAACCTGGGGAGTTGTCAGAAAAGCACAGGCCCAGCTCACACGATTCTAATTTGATTGGTCTCAGATAGGCAGCTTTCTCTCTCTCTCTCTCTTTCTCACACACACACACACACACACACACACAAATACTAATAATGAAACCATGGCTTTAGACATGGGCTATACCCCAGAAAGAAAATACAAACAATTCCTGATAATAAACACTAAACTTCCATTTGAGGGGAGAACTAATAACAATTACTTGTTTTGATGTCATCACCTCGTTAAAAAAAAATAGATTTCAGCAAAATTTAAAAGTTTGCAAGTCGCCAAACATTCTATTCAAAACAGCAAAAGAAGCCAAAGAAGCCAAAAACAAATGACATTTTTTCCCTTCTGGCATTTGCAATGATGCCCATTAGGTATTAGTTATTGTCTATTATAGTATTAAGGTTGGACTATCTTGCAAAAAACTTTATTCCCACTCATTTTCATTTCTGTCAGATTTTCCATTATAAATTTTATTTTCTCTGCCAGCTAAAAGGAATATGAGGTTACAATTTGGCAAGAACATGTTAAGCTGGGTGTGATTTCTGCACCCCATTTTGATGTAAATTAGCTTTGTCATATTTAGTAAGAACTCAAAAAAGTTCATTTGGTTACTTTTGCTTATCTATTGGTTCATTTTCTACACAATTTTAAAAGTCTCAAAAAGTCACCATGTTTATTTCTGATAATTTCACGTGGAAATGCATTAATGAAATAATATTATCCCATTACTATTTTTAATGAAAACAACTTAATTACTAGTAAAGAACCTGCCGGCTTTTGTTCTTCCGCTAAAATATATCCATTTTAAAAAGTGCCATATGTCCATTAGTATTAATGTTAAATCCTTAAGATAAATCTAAAATATGTATCTATTTTTTAACTTGATATATTTCTGAAACAATACACATCTCGCAATAATAATGTATTCCTCCAGGACAGCCCTTTACTACCTGTTGCTTACCACCACTCTGTCTCTACACCAAACAAAAGGCTATTGGGACTGGAAGAAGCGTGTTTCCATATAGCACTGCTCACCCCTTTAAGCCCATAGGATACATTGTTATAATACGATAAAGCAGCTTTTGGAGCTCCTTAGGGCACACCACCTAAAGGTTTTCTATTCCGTATCTCAATCATGTAGTAAACAGAAGAAAACAAAAGCCTCCCCTCCACGAGTCACTCACCTTGTCACACAGTGGGGAATCATTTCAGCTGTGATCTGCTATTTAGACTTGAAGCCCAAGATACTGAGATTTTGCCTTTCTCTTTGGTTTGCATAGCTGGTGTTGTAGACAGGGATTCAAACAACAATACAGCACAAGAGAAACTAATTCACTGGAAGACACACTATGGTCTGTTCTATCCTCAAATTTCACAGAAAGCAGAAATTCATACTCTGTACATTTTTCATCTTCAGTCCCTATTTCCCTCTGTCAGCAAATTTCCAAAATTTCACTTTTATTGATCTCTAAGTAATCACACTGTTTATGGAGATTGCTGCGACCATGCGAAGCACAGAGATAGTAGACTCTTGCAAGACTCACAACCACGAAGCACACATTAAGAATGAAGGAATCTCCACACTCCACGGCTACATGATGAAGGCTTTTAAGAAAAGCATATGCAGTCATAGTGCTATATACAAAAGAATTTTCCTGGACATTAATGCCTCAAAACGAACCTCCCAAGGCCCAAAAATTCAGCCATCACATGCCAATCCATCCACCTCTCTTCCACCCTCTGCCCCTTTCCACTTCTCACCTTGTTTGGAAAAAAAAAAAAAAAAAAATTAACTTCAGTTTCACCCGAGGGAAGTATTCCCCACAAATGGAGAAAGGAGGGTCTGTGTTCTGCACATACACAGACAGACTCACACGGTCTGGATGATGCTTTCACAAGTTAAGGGGCCTCACGCTTACTCAGCAGAGGAAATCTTTGTGTCTGTGAGGAATCACGCCAATTCCTATTAGTAAGAAAGGATACAGGGGCGAGGAAGCCTATTCTCTCAATGACCAGAAAAAGGGGCCCAGCGAAAACAGAGACCTCTGCCATGACCATCTGCAGAAAGGAAGGATGTTGTCAACTTTCTTCTCCCCAAAACTCTAATGACCTCCGCCTTGACCCTCAGAAACCAGACCCACAGGAACACGCTCTTCTGCAGGAACTGAGAGCTTTACACCAGAGACACAGCACTCAGAGGCTTGTCGCCCAGGCTATCTAGCCCGAACATTTGCACTCACATTCCAAAGATGTTTCCGTTGCGCTGGAATGGCTGTAAATTTCTTTCCTGCAGAATTCTTTCCAAACAAACTGCCATGAACCGCACTCCGGCAGGAGCTCTTAACCAAGCACTATTCACCTCAATGCAACAAATCTTTCAGATGCTGAATATGACTGAATTGGTGGCTGGGCCAAGGGAGTAAACTTTAAAAATGCAAATATATACAGGGAAAAAACAAACACACCAACCCACCAGAAGTCGTACCTTCCTATGTCTGATACGTAAAGGAAACTTTCCTCATAGGCTCGATTTAATTACGAAAACAAAACTTTGCTTACATTTTTCAGGGGTATATTAAATGGGCTGTTTAAAAAAAAAATCAAAATAGATTCTTCCCCCATCAAGAACATGAGAGGGTGAGAGAGTTCAAGAGAGTAAGCATCCCCTTTCCAGCATAAAAAAAAAAAAAAGTACATTTTGTTTGGGTAAATAATAAAAACAGTAGAGCGCTCTGAATATTGAAGAGAATTATTAAATTCCATCAAGAGTTTTCCAAAGAAACTAATGCACTAATAAAAAGGAAGTATAAATTTTTTAAAAAGATTTTAAATACATGATTAATACTGATATTGAACTGAAAAAGAAAGCATCTATAAAAACTCAATTGTCTTGAAACAAAGCTTACACTTTTAGCCAGATAGTATTTTTAGAAACAGCCTCTCTCTGGAGAGTTTAAAGTATACAAATGCAGAGTGCCCAGAGACACAAACACACACATGCTATACCTTTGTATTACACTGGCATTTTATTATTTAATTAAAGTACTCTTATTTTTCTAGCTCACGCATGCTTCCCTTGAGACGGCTTTGCTGTTAGCCTGCTGGCCTTGACTTCCAGCCAAAAACAATTCAGAAACAAAAAGGGACAACAAATCATATTTTCACAGACATTTTTATCCCTCAATACAACCCTGTTTTCACACAACATCATACAGCCCCTATGAAAACTATAATTTAGGGCAATAGCCACCCGAAACCCAGGGTCTGACACATGACTCCGTGAAGTATTTCCTGCGTAAGAAATTCTTAAGTTCTTAATTGCAAACAAACTCTTTTGATAGAACCACTTTCACCGACATTGCTGGTTTGCAAACAGTGCCACTGCTACCGGCTGATGGATTAAAAAATAAAAACAAGCCCATGAACGTAGTTCTGATACAGCAGCGATCTAAAGATGAGGTGTTTATTAGTTCTAAGCTCTGTGTTATTTCATTACTTAAAGAGAGAGCCATCATCTGACTTGCCAGTGCATCTTTGGTGTCACAGTTTAAAATGCATCATCTAATTTAGCAAACAAACTGATTTACCAGGTTAATCCTCTCAACCCTTCCGCAACGGAGATTCTCACTTACCTGGTGGCAACCCTGTAAGTTTGATTCTCTCCCATAAGATGAGTATGAGCCCCTTTCTGTTTTACCTGCCAAGAGAAACGACAAAAAAGTGTAAATTGTGTTTTTCCTTAAAAAAAAAATCTCCTCCAGGTAACAGACATCTACTGCTCTTCCCCGATGTTTACATACGTAAAGTAGGCACTACTGGCAATGTATGCAAGCAAGAGAGGGAATAACACTTCCTCACTCTGGCTATGATAAACTGGAAAAAAATATCCTTCATTCCTATTCTTAGCCAAACTGCTCCACACTTCCAAAAACTGTCATTCCAATGGCCTCCACTTTCTCTAACAAACAAATCGTAACTCCTTATTTTCACTTTCTCTTGCACAAAATTTAAACAATTTCATTTTTATTTACACAGCAGGCAAATTATCTATGTAATGACCCTAGCCTAGTAATTCCCATTGATTATATTGACACTTAATGGTGAGGCCAAAACTAATCAATCAAAGGCTCTCCAGATGGTGAATTTAGCAAAGAAACTATTCAAAATTCTGAGTCTCTCTCTCTCTCGTTTTCAAAAACTCCCTTTCCCAGGAGTGAGTCCCATCATGATCAAGATGATGATGGAATTTACATTTGGGAAACAGGGCTTTTGAAAAATTGCCTACTCTGAACCCAAGTTCAGATTCCACCAATAGACCCAGCAGCACAAGGGATCGTGGAATGTGAATGTCTGGTTCCAATTCTAACAGCCCGATTTTTATCTGTAGACTACTCTACAGAGACCTATGGACCCTTCGATGCCATTTGGCCACATCTAAGAATAAAATCAAGGGTGTTCATTTGTTTCTTTTTAAAGTTTAACCCCAATAATCATTAGGGAAGATAATGAAATCACATTACAAGAGATCTAAGCAGCAGAGTCCAGACAGCGACATGTGGAGAATAATTGTAGAAATCTGTCCATACCAGAACATTAAAAGGAGCTAAAAGAGGCAGATAGGTGCAGGTGCCTAAGACCCCACCCCATTCAAGTTTAAAGGATACTTCTTTCATCAAGACTGGAGCTTTACAGTAACCGTATGTGATACATAGGACTACACTACTCTTTTATCCAATGGGAAAACTCTAAACTTGTTTTTTGAGAGGCTGAAGAGATTTCCTTCTGAAGTTTACAACCCCCAAGTTTTCCCCTCTCAACTCAACAGGAATGCTAAAAGTAACAGTAGCCTTTTTATCTTTTAGGTCAATGGCAATAGCAATGTTATTAGAGTATGCCTTCCTGACACCACACAAAGAATGTATCTTTGATACATTTATATCCATAAATTTTCTATCTGGTCAAAAGGGTACCCTGTATCCAAGTCATTATATATAGAAAATGGATAGCAGTTTTCAAAGAAAGCCAAACCTAAGTCTTAAAATTAACCCCCTGTTTCCCAGTATTAACTTTTCTACTGATTTTAATGAATCTTAAAGTTGGGGAAACACCTCCGCCCCATTTCTGGTCTAGCGTTCAGCGCAAAGTATAAAATCAATGCCCATATCAGTTTCAATTTCAGTGAAACAAGACACCATCGCACGATTGTCAGTCGTAGAAGATGAAACAGAATAACTTCCATTGTATGAGGATTTTACATTGAAGAAAAGATACATTTATACTTGTATCAGCAGTGGGAATGGTCACAAAGACATATTTACTCATCTGTGTACGTCAAATTTAAGCTACTTACACCCTTTAACTTCTCTCTCTAAATGTTACTAACAGAGAAGGCTCGACCTTCATGAGCTATCAAAGGACGTGTGTCCTTCCTTAAGCTTTTGCATCTAAGAATGCTTCAATACCACCATTACATCACTTACTTTGACGTAATATTCGCTTGTTTAACAGGTAGATACGCAGGCAGGAAGCTGGGCAGGTAAGAAGGCAGGCAGAAAGAAAGATAGATAAAGTAGAATCTGCTCTGACTTCCTAAGAAACTGAACATCTAGTGTCCTGTTTTGGTCATTTCTAAAAATCTAAATTGTAAAATACAGTTTAAGGAAGAAAAAAACATCTATTTTTTTTTTTCTCTAGAAGGAATTCCTGAAGCTATCCCCTGTAGAATTTCACTACTCAGCATTATTTCCCAACTCGACTCCAACACACAGAACTGGAGGGAAGAATTTTTCTGCCAGGATTTGCCTCACTTATAGATATAAGTTGGGCTACTCCTTCCATTATTTTAAAGATAAAAGGGCAGGATTTTAAAAGGAGAGAGAGAATAAGTAGGAGAAAAAGAGAGGAAGAGTGGAATGCAAAGAGCAAGGGGTAGGAAAAGAAAGAGGGAGGAGGGAAAGAGGAGGAGAAGAATATGAATTCACGCTACAGAGTCCCCAAAGTACTCTTGGCTACATGGAACCCAGCATTCTTTACTATCATATCAGATACAGACTGCTTAATCTTAATTTTGCTTGTTAAAAAATATTTATCCAGATACAAAAATAAACCCACTGCAAATTACAAGTTGTCAGGGTTAAAAATCTACTCCTGTTTGTGTGGGGGAGGATAAGAGACCAGCATAGACATGAATCATTCTCAGTAATTTGAGTGTTTCCATGACATCAATGGGCACCCGTCCAGGGCTCTGTCGAAGTCTGCGAGGTACCAAAGAGGCAGCACAGCCAGCAGGAGGCTGGGAGGTGGACTTTTTTTTTTTTTTTTTTTTTTTTTTAAGGATTATACTCCTTGTAAAGATTTCATCTGTAGCATCCACTTTTACCATCAAATAGATCGGTCCAGAGATCATGAGCGAACACATTTCATTCTGATAGTGTAAGCCTTTAACTTTATTACATGTTTTTGTTCCCAAATTCAACTATAAATCTGCCCTCAGAGCCAAAACCCCTGTTTTGGAGCAAAATAATCAGGCACTGTGGATAAAGCCCAAGCACCTTCTCAAACATAAAATCGCGATTCCTATCATTTTTTTTTAAGATAAAAAGCAGCCATTTTAAAAGGGCACCTCGGTTTCTAGAAAAGAAACTATCTTTTGTGTAAATTATCCATTAAAAATTAGCTGTGGTCTTGATGTTGATTTTCTGCTTAAAATTCACTTGGAACATTTGTTTCAGATAACAAAATTTTCAAGAGCGCTGATAACACGTTTGAGTAGGATCCTTAAGTAACTATCTGTGCTCATGAACACAAAAGCTCCTAAATATCTGTGTTTACTCTATGTCAGGCATGGATTTTTGTCACTTATACCAACTGGCTGGCGCGGACAGCCTCTTTCCTCCTTTCTCCATTCTTCACCACCTGCCTCCCCCCATCCCCACAACCACAACGGGGCTTTGAAAGAGCTGAAGATTCTGTTTTTCCAATATTTAAAAGAGATAGCAGTGATGAACAAACCCGGCGCGTTCACTGCGGAATTTTCGAGACAACCCTCCGGTACTAGAATGCGACAGCCGCTGCGGATATTTTTTGGCACAAAGACAATGGTGGCAGTGCCAAGCCCCATGGCTAAAACTACTCAAAAGAGGCATAAGGGTAGCATTAATCGCTCAAGTCTTTTACTGCGTGGAGTACTGTTATCCATATTTTTAAAACTAAAAGTACCCGTTAGTAACATTTGTTGTATGCCCATAAAGATGGGGTTGGCGGGGGTGGTGGGGGGGGGAGGGGGAAGATTCTGAAATATATACCAGAAACAAATCTTGTCAGGCATTTGATTCATTTTTATACCTAAAAGGACCAAATGTTAAATTTTGCTGCTGGTGACGATTTGCCGTGCATGAAATGAATATGACCTAATGGAGTACACGAAGGGCTGAATGAAAGCTATACAGAGGATTTCATAAACTAAGTCGACATATTGGCTAAACAACTTTCTTCTGTAAAAATGATGTATACGAGGGAACATGTAATACTATGTCACAATTTTTAAAATTTAACAAGGAAAACGCTGTAAATGAGCAGACACAACATCCGTCAATCAATCCTTCTGGAGACAAAGGAGATCAACATGCAGCCCCGTCTACAGAACAAGTCGGCTTCTCCAGTGAGCAAACAGTTCAGGAAGTCAACATGTGTTCTGTCCAAATCGAACCCGTCGGCTGCTAAAGCCTATATTTAAATTTGATTATTAAAAATGGCACCAAATGACAATCAATAAAGGATTCACTTGCTTCCCCTGCCCGGGAAAAACTAATATGAGCAGGAAAGGCAAGCAACTTCCAATCTTTTTTTTTTTTTTTTTAAGTCAGTGTTTTGCTGATCTATGCAACAATCTTTTTATCTTGCTGTCCCAAGAAGGAGCAGGAAAATTTGCTTTTTATTTGAGGGTGATATGGTTAACAAATGTCTACAGATTTTCAAATTGAATATTTTTATATTCTTGTATTATCAGCCATTTGACTTCCAATTTTTTTTCCAATATATCCATGGTATCCTATTGTAAGGGGATGGGGTGACAATGAAAATATTACATGAAGGGAAAAAAATGATCTCATAAATCCATTCCACTCATAGGGATACTTCTAAGAAGGATCACCTTTGGTAGATTACCGCCCCCTGGATACACATGACACTTCCTAAGCCACCTAGAAAGAGCTAGAGACAGACTAGCAACTTATCAATACAATGATTTCTAGAGATAAGCTCTAACAGAGACGATCCCTCTTGTGGTTGACCAGTAGGAGAATAACAGGGTCATGTTTGGTTGTGTATCCTTTCATTTGTAAAATGCCACTTTTAAAATTATACGTAAATGACAGGTGTTTCACCCACTACTGAAATAGATGCATCTATATGGGAGAATATATCATCCCATGAAAAGCCTTGATGAAAAATTATCTGATGCTGCACGACAATACCAGGCAAGGCTGTTTCACTGTTAATCCTCATTCTGGGAACTGAAGAATGAGCCTTTTGTTCCCTGGCATCGGACTAGGGAACTCATCATAAACATGTTTGACTCAGAATAAATTTCTGTCCCCATCCTCAGACTCTCCCATCTCTGATTACCCTATGAATTTCTTTATATATATGTAGAAAGGACTAGTTCATTAAACAATGACTGAAATTTTTAGTAGTTCTGAACATACACATGAGGTTATTATTCACAGACCTTCATCATTTCCACGCCTGCCTTTTCCTTCTCTATCCAAATAAGAATAGCTGTGTCCTTACCATGTATTAACCACTGCTCAAAGCTCTACATAAAATGATTCATTCAATCTGCGCAACAACCCCATAAGGCAGGTAATACAAACACCATTTTGCAGATGAGGAAACTGAGATCTAGAAAATCGCCCACAGCCACACAGGTACAAGTGACAGAGCGAGGATTCAAACCCTGGCAGTTTGTTTGCCCAGACTGTGCTCTTAGCACTATGCTATGCTGCTGGTGTTTAAACTCTGAGGGAAAAAAAAAAAAAAAAGTATAAATAAACTAGAGGCCCGACACTGAAGACTCTCAAATCCCACAGCTCAAAACACTCATGAATTTGATATGAAATTAATGAAAGTGTCTTATAGGCGATGATAATTTACATTTACATGGTGTTTTATTCCTAAAAGGTCTCTAGGTACTTTATAGCTGCACAAATGATACACATGGATTCTGTGACGTCTTACAATAAACTGCCACCATCTCCACACATTAACGCAAAGCAACTAATTAACAAAAACATGGCAGAAAACTGCATTTCTACACCTTCTCTATGTGAAGACTATGTCTTTGTATTAAGATGTACAGAAGAGTAAAAGTAAAAATATAATTATAATACAGGACAACCCAGCATCACTCAGCATCATCTACAGAATAGTGGTCCCACAATAGGCTCCAAAAGCCAAAAGGGAGACTAATTAAAAGAATCTACGAACTGTTACAAGCTATTCCCCCCCCCCCCCCCCAACAGATTTACATTGTATCTAGCATGTTAAAGGCTCTGAGAAGTACTGAAGTTGAGACATTTAATTCAGGGTTTTCTTTTTTTTTTAAGGAGATGGGGTCTCACTATGTTGCTCAAAGTTCTCTCAAACTCCTGGGCTCAAGGATTCTTCTGCACTGGTCTCCAGAGGAGCTGGGATCACAGGCATGAGACACTGTACTTGGCTTTCAGTTTAGTTTTATACAATGTTTCCTAAACTGACTTGAGCATACATGCCTGTCCTCATCATTTTTGTGTCCATTAATACAAGAGCTGATGGCCTTTAAGAACTACTATTATTTAATACTTAACACTAAGAATATATCATGTTACTATATATTTGTAGTTTTCTATCAGATAAATTATGTAGGTTCAAAAATTAAATTTTTATTTTATGTAAATTGATATGAAAACATTTTAACTAATTTGCTGCTTTCCATTGGCTTATATTTCTTACGGTAATCTGTGGCCATGCAGGTGTAGCTTCATTGTTCTGACTAGCTAGTCAACTTTACTCCTGATCCCAGTTTGGAGGTGAGACTCTGGGTTTACAAAAAAGCAGAAGGTGACATTATTCTTTCGATTTCAAAAATTTCAGAGAAGAGCAATGGTTCTCTCCTACAGAATCTTACGATACAGGGACAACTCTGCCTTCATCCACAGTCATTTAAAAATCTAAATGTAAAATAAATTTGTGCTAAAAGAATTACAATTCCATTACAGCAAATAAACTAGTCATCCAACAACCTAGGAAATCCTATAAAGACAAATAGGGGAAAAGGTAACTAACCAGGCACATAGCTTGTATGTATCAAGTGATAATGAAAAATGGGCAGTAAACCATTTTTTTCTGGAAAAGACTGGCATTAACCCTCTCTTTCACTGATGTTCTTTTAGTCCTAAAAACAGAATACTCAGTAATGGCCTATAGCTCTGGAAACTGTGAGATCCCACTGGAAATTGTGAGTTTTGGCTGCATTTCATCACTGATTCACTGATTCACCTCATCTCATCTAGGCACTGTGCTGCCTTTAACACAGTATGAGTACTGAAATTCCAGGTTGTATCTTAAGGTGCCACCAAAAGTCTTCACTTTAGGGCTCTGCTAAGTGAAGAATTTCAGATTCTATATTCAATTCTTCATAAAGCACTTATATTTGTAATGCACTATCTCACATGCAAATTTAACTTACATTATTTAAGACAACACACCCTAAAACTCATTAAATGGACATTTTAGTCCATGTTTTTACAGATGAAGTAACTAAAATTAAGGGTAACCAGCTCATATAGTTAAAAAGGCTGCACAGATATGAAGTGGCGAAGTTAGCACACAGACCTCCAGTTCCAGTATCAAGACTTTCCCACAATACGACACCTCTGTTTGGAGTTTTCTAGATGTATTATTATCACTGCCTACTATAGCAACAACCATTGCCTTCTCACTACCGTAATCCTCTCCCCCAAAAATTTAAACTCAATTCATAAAGTCAAAGAGTTCTCAAGTTCCTTGATGGATGAAAATGTCCGAATCGATAAGCATTTTGAGCGAACATCCTCCAGTCCATCAAAAACTACCTTTTCAGTGCAGAATAAAAACATTGTCCTAGATGATTTCACATGGCCCAGACAACAACAGCCAAAATCAGCCCCTCACTTGGCATCCTGCTTAGGAGAAGTGCACACATTATCAAATTAAAGCACATGAGTTTTATGCTTGATTTTCCGAACACAGGAAAATCTTTCATTGAAAAAACACTAATTCCACAGAGTGTGCAATTAATCAACATAATCATGGGGATAACTTAGCTGTTTGGGGAGGTGTGTCAAATAACTCTTTAAGGCCACTAAAGTACCACTTGAACCACCAAAGTAATGATTTTCTGAATCAGCAATTTGTACAAGGGTCCCCTAGAGACCTGAAGGACTAAGGGCAATCCTGAAATCACTCAACTTACTTCTAATGAGTAACTTACCATTGGCTTTATGTGAATAGTATCTTCACAGCGATGCCTACCCTATCTTATATTTTTACTGCAGTTTGAGTCTATGATAATTGGATATAACCAAGGCAATTAAGCACTTGTGTGGTCTTGGAAAAAACAGCATATGCATTTGAAAGCTTATTTTTTATTCAAAAGAACATAATAGTTTTTCATATAAAAATGAAAAAAAGCTCATCTTGCAATACATGCTAAAGGTGTCAAAAGCAAGCAGAAATAAAATATTTTCACTGTATTTTTAGGCAGAAGGAAGACTCACGGTGAGCTGGTGAGTGTGGAGAAAAGCAATTGCCTCAAATTCAATTCATGGCTAAGAAACCTTGCTGATCAGGAGAATTATCAGCAAGATTTTGCCTAAAAACAGATTCCTGGGTTCTCTTCTCCATGGTATGTGAATTCAGTAGAGTCTGGCATTCTCTTTCTTTTTTTTTTTCTTTTTGAGACAGAGTCTCGCTCTGTTGCCCAGGCTGGAGTGCAGTGGTGTGATCTCAGCTCACTGCAACCTCCACCTCCTGGGTTCAAGCGATTCTCCTGCCTCAGCCTCCCAAGTAGCTGGGATTATAGGCATATGCCATCACCCTGGCTAATTTTTGTATTTTTAGTACAGATGGGGTTTCACCATGTTGGTCAGGCTGGTCTTGAACTCCTGACCTCAAGTGATCTACCTGCTTCAGCCTCCCAAACTGCCACGATTACAGGCGTGAGTCACCGTGCCCAGCAGATTTTTTTTTCTTATAAATAAAATTCCACTGGTTATTCTGACCAGCTAGGGAGACAAGCAACCAATGTAAGTGATAGGCACAGCTCTACAGGTTACATTAGCTAAAACTCCAATAAACCTGGTAACATGATGGATAACAAAAAGCAGATTACTACTAGAACCAACCTATTTAAGCAGAGTTTTTTTAAAAGACAAGGAATTGTTGATCCCCAAGGTCATTTCAGACAGTTACATTTCATGGGTTACAGAAACCTTTCTCTGGCAGCATGCTAGGCCTTCAAATGTGCTCATCTCCCATAATGAAGGCTGTTTTTTTTTTTTAAGAAATCAATTTTACATTGCCAAATTGATTCCCCTAATAAACAACAGTATCCCAAATATGAGAATCCTGGAGTTTTGTTAAGGTTGCTTCTCATTGATCAGATCCATTGGCCCACTGCTCTGAAAGCATCTCTCTTCTATCTCAAGAGTGGAAGTTACCTTTAGAATACAGGATCCAACTCTAGTGAACCTCACCTGGTTCATTCATTTAAAAGGGCCCTTCTGCCCCTTCTCTGACTGTCCACGTTCCGTGGAGGCATGACAAGTCCACAGTGAGGGAGAGAATTCAGTCCTTTCCCTTTCATTGGAGGAGATGGGTGACATTTCTGGCCAAATGTAATAGAGACAACATCATCTGGGCAAGACTTTGTTGCCTGGCTAAATATTTTGGAATTTACTGGCAAATCTGAAGGAAATCAGCAGCCACATTTCACCACACATATCACTTTTAATCATAAATTATTTGCTGCTCATTTAACTGAATGTTCCACTAGAGTCTTAGCAACAGTAAATGTAGAAGATAAAAATGATAAAACTCTAAATAAGCCACAGTGGGATGGAAAAGAGAGGAAAAGGTTTAGTATTTTATTTGTTATAGAGTAGTCTACATAGGCACTTAGTTGTCTATACAGAAAAATTGCGTATTTAAGGACCATGGTACATAGGTGATAGCCTTAATTTTCAAGCTAAGTTTACAATGAACACGAATGTAACAGTGTTCATCTCTTAAACCACACACATTGGATATGATACTCAAAACTACATCAAAAGAATGGGGGTGCATGACAATGTTATATATGGTATATAGACAAATATAATACATACATATATACACACATATATAAACGACATTTTTAACCCCAGACCAAAGATAATCCAGCTGCCATTTGTATGGCTATCTGTAATATGTTAAATGACCATTTCTCTAGCCTTAGCACTGAATACAATTGACCTATATCCCCTAAACATGAACTACTGAGAGAACCTGGAGGGGAGTGGGAGGAACAGCCCAGAATTCAAAACGCATTCCAAGGAAGACAAAGAGTAGGAAGATTGCTAACCATTATATTTATAGAAGAATGATGTTTTCCAGCCAAGCCTGCTCTTCAAGATCAACTTCAAGAGAATGGGCCCATAATAATAACCAAACTGCCAGATACGCAGGGCCACACTCTCCAGAGTCCAACCAGCCTGCAGCACTAATTATTGCTCAAGGAAGGGGAAGGTTGGTAGACGAATGGTCCCACGCTGAGATGTTTAAGAGAAGCCTCCCAATGACCGAATCTAGGAGCATGACTCAATCAAGAGAGGAAGGTGGGGAGGACAGGAAGGAAGAGGAGAGGCAGAGGGAAGGATGAGAGGGAGGAGAAAGAGAAAAGAGAAAGCAGACAAGGAGTAGCCAGAAGAATGATCTCATCCTATAAAAAGTATGCAAGAAAATAAAATGCATTACATATAATATGTTTACAGAGTACAATTTTTAATCCTGAAACTTGCAAAAACTGTCATCTGAATAGTGGTGAATGAGGCCTAAAAAACATAATATAGGGAAATTCATATTTGTTGGGTGCTTTCTGTGTACCATGTGCTGGATGCAAGAGAGTCAACAATGGGCATTATTCTCAAGGAGGTAAGAGTTTAGATGACTAAAATACCAGGAGTAACACAATGCTATCCATCAGTAAGGATATAATGGGAACCCAGAGAAGCACCAAGAAACAGCATCCAATACAACCTCATTGAAGACAAGGTGGTAACAGGAGAGACGTGTAAGTGAGATTTCATGCAAGTTGACATTCCAACGGAGGTAATAAGGACTTAATATTTGTTAGAATGCAATTCTTAGTTATTTGACAATGTTAACTCAAAATAAGTAAACACTAATAAGTAAAAGTTTATATAATTTATCCAAAACAAATTTTAAGGTAACTGGAACCTAAAATTAGAAAGAGGAAAAACTGGAAGAAAAAATTTAAAAAAAAACCTGTAGATGACACTTCTGCCCTTCCACAGCTCTAAGTTCTCTGTTCACTCCATGGCTGGTTTGGAAGTTTTTATGGCTTTTGCTTACAAATTAGAGAAATTTGCAGTATAAGACAAAAGAACTATAAAAATCTAAACTGCCTTCTCTGTACAACAAATACCAAACTGACTCAATCAAGTCATTTAATTTCAGAGATACACAGAAATCACCTACACAAATTAAATTATTATAAAGACTTTGATGGAACCTTGTCAACAAAAATTGTTGCCATTTTTGTTTTTTGTTTTTGGGACGGAGTCTCCCTCTATGGTCCAGGCTGGAGTACAGTGGTGCAATCTCGGCTCACTGCAAGCTCCGCCTCCCGGGTTCACACCATTCTCCTGCCTCAGCCTCCTTAGTAGCTGGGACTACAGGTGCCCGCCACCGCGCCTGGCTAATTTTTGCATTTTTAGTAGAAACGGGGTTTCACGTGTTAGCCAGGATGGTCTCGATCTCCTGACCTCGTGATCCACCAGCGTCGGCCTCCCGAAGTGCTGGGATTACAGGCGTGAGCCACCGCGCCCGGCCTAATTGTTGCCATTTTTAAAAGACATACTCGTTACCCAGAGCCCTGGCCATCACTACCAGGACCCAAGGATGCTCTCCACCCAGGCGATGGCAGAGGGGCTGGCATTCTTCCTCTGTAATTGCCCTTGTATAGTTTATTCCTGTGTCCTGGGAGTAAAGAGACCATCAGTGATTTGTTTCTTTAACATCTCATACTCTACAAACAACAACTGCAAAAGCAAAACAAAACAAAAAAGATTTTACTCAAACTGCCATTCTCAATGTCTGCCAGTGAGCATAGCTTAATCTGGTTTGCAAGGAAACCAAAAATGCCTTTATAAAGCATCATCATGTAAACGTACTCACATTTTCCTTGGCGAAGCAAGTGAAAACTATCGACCAACCAAAACAGGAATTTTTCTACTAGGAATTACCTACCACATCCATTACAAACAAATAGTCATATTTCAAAATTTCAATGGCTTATCTATCCCCTTTTAAGTTCTGTTCCCAACTTAGTCCAACAAGAATACTTCTCAAATATAATCAAGCCAAGGAGAATATGAAAGCAATGAAAATATGTTTAATCGTGATATGCAAGCAACCACTTCAAAAACTCAAGACTATTACAAACGTTGCATGTTATTTGAACTATCAGGACTATCTATTGAGCAAAAACACACTCAAAACAAAACCTCACCTTTATTTCCAAATAAAAACAAATTAACTGCCATGCTCAGTATTAAGCTACAACTTTATAATCATGGTAAATATCTGATCAGTTATATAAAAATAAAATGAAACAAAACAAAAAACAACAAAAAAAACAACCTTGAAAAGTAAAGTTAAGAACCTCACACACCAGTCAGTTCCTATCTGAGGAGCCAGCAGAGGGCGCACATGCCCCAACAAGAGCCGGCTATGGCCTGGCACTCCCCAAACTTATTTAGTACTAAGTCTCACTAAATCTGTACGGGGGAGGAGGGGTACAGTTGGCCAATCAGTGGCATTGATAAAACTAATGTGCTCAATTTAGGATCAGTAAGAAATATACACAAGTACACTTTAGTATTAAATACTGACTTTAACAGAGGTTTCTTAGCTGCTCCATGGAAAGTTGTTCATTAAAAAGATTTGTACAGAAGTGAGCTTCTGCCAGTTTTCAAGGTCACAGTAGTTTTTATTGCCCCATCTGACCTATATGAGGACTTATTTGTAAGTGAATTTATGAATTTATGGAAGTAAATTAAATATTAAATTTCTAACATAACACATATTTTTGTGAGTATACTGAATTACCCTTAGCAAAGTCTCTTTTAGTGTGTGTATATTTCTGTGTGTCTTATACAAATCTATGAATTAACTTTTGTAACCCTAGAGTAATCAAATATGTAGCATTTAATGGATAAATTGAGATATGTAAGTTCCTTATTTTCCCACTGGTTTGTGTTTGATTGATTACTTGCAAATTGTCTATTCTGTGTCTCTATATCACAGTATTTGCTTTGGGGTTACAGTAGTTATACCAGAAGAGTACCCCACAGCTATGTATGTGCACATACATACAGGTAGGGCACTGTTTATTGTTTTAAAGAAGTTTTCCTGTAAATGCAAAAGTCTCAAATTGTTCCTACTACTTTCCAAGCTTGTTGAAACAATAGCACAAATTGAAAAAAAATAGTTCATAAAAGCACCAAATTAAAATGAACAACAAAGACTATATTATTTACTTTTACAGATAACAATTAAATAATCCACAACATATTCGATCTCTAATTTCAAATAGGTTAGAATGAATGGAAGGCCTGCCCCTAAGTTTTAAGCTAGAAAGCCTGATAGGATAATTAGCTGCCACTGTCCCTCTACCTAAATGATCTTAGCCAAAAAGCTTGATCTTAGCCAAAAAGCTAAGAAGCAATTCCTAAATGATTATTTCAACCTCACCTCTCTATTCACCAAACAAAAACAAAAAAACCAAGTAACATATCTATCTATCTATCTATCTATCTATCTATCTATCTATCTATCTATCTATATTTTAGCATTCTTCATAAACTTGAGAGAACTTAATTTATAGACTCTGAAACCCAGGTGGCCTATGTTACACACAGGTCACAATAAATAATATGCCTCCTTTGGCCAATGTGGCTAACACCATTTCTGCCTAAGCTCTCAGTTCTGAAATGTTTGCACAATCTGTTAAGTCCAGGGAAATTTAAATGATTTTGACATGCAGCCTGCTAAGGCCAGTGACGGGGATAATGCCTCTTTACGTGGGTAAAATTTTGTGGCATATAGGTCACTCTCTTAAGGGGAATCAACTGTGTGTCTCTTCTTTGCATTTCCACCACAATCCTTCATCTTGCAGCCTGGAGCTGAGAGTGAAATGCAAGAAAGGAGCCGAGTGCTCAAAGCAAAAATCTGCTTCCAGGACAATCCATTATATCTGACAAGTTAAATGTTCCATGGTAGGCCATATGGCATCAGAGCAGGCCCGACGATAGAAGAGGGGAACTCAGCAAATGCATCACAATTAAGGAGTTTGGCTACAGACTTTACTTTGAATTACTTATTTTGTTATATCAAAGTTTAAATGCAGTCCCCCACATTTTCAACTGAATTCCTTTGATGAGACCATTTTTCAAGAATCATCACAAATTCTTTTCTCATCCCATTACTGTGGGCCCTTAAATCTATCTATAGGTGAAAGCAGACATGGCCATTTTTACCAAATGGAGTTTCAAAGAAGAGGACCTGTAGCTGCATTTTTAAAATGTCTTCAAGACAAATACTATGTAAGCCCTATCTGCTCACTAGATTAGGATATGTAAATGAAAGTGATCATTGGATTGGGGCATTTAAATGAAACTGATAGAACATTAAGTGAAACCAGTTTTCAATATTAAGTCTAAAAAATCTTAAAAGAACTGACATATTCCTGTTTCTTCTGTGGTTTACTTATTATCTATCAAATGAATGAATGGGCTGGACTGACTCTGTTGAATTTATCTCCTCCTAGCATGGCACCAAAAAGGAACTCTGTACATCCTGCTAATACCATGTCCCAGAGACAAGTTTTATAAGCTCCCTAACACACTCTGATGATTAAAACTAAGTTGCCTAAAATAATATTTGTCATTAGGGACAATGTAATGTAAAGATTGGTACTGAATCAAGATATGCATTTATTACACTAAGGCAGGGGAAGATAAAATTGATAAAATCATTGAAATAGTTAATAGTATGCTACAGCATGTTACCCTTCTTTTAAATTAAAAACGAATGTTTTTATTTCTCTCAAAGAATTCTCAGGGGAGATCCGTACCTATAATAAAAACTGAAACAGCTTTCAGTAGAAGTATCCAAACTCATCTGCTCCAATGGTAATTTTATCAACTCCTTTACTTCCTGAGGATGATTTTCTTGAGCAAATTTTGTGTGTGTGTGTGTATAGTAATAGGGAGATTCTAAACAATAATGATTATCGTTAAGGAATTCACACTGGTTTGCAAACATGAAATTCATAATGATTAAGAGAAACATGCACGCATTTTTCCAAAAGAGAAAATGTTAAGACTCGTTTCCCTAAACTATTTTCACTCTCTATTTCTCCAGAGGGTCACTATTTCCCTCAAATGCACCCGCTCCTGCCTTAATTAAGGATAACATTGTTTCAATGAGCCTGTATATACTTTATAAGAATGAGTCATTTTGCTTTATGTTGAAACTTATGAACACATTTTTTTCTGGTGGTCTTAAAGTTATCATTTGTTAATAATCTAATGTAATGTTATATTTGCATCTCCCTTATTTTTAAATATGAGATGATTTACTGAATTATAAAAGATGGTATGTGGGATATGAATTGGTCGTTTGCATCCTGTATTAACAATCAATTGTTAAGAACTGTTATGATGCCTTATATTTTATTAAGTGCTTTTCAACATACATGCTCAAATGAGCTTCCTCATAATCCTGTTAGGTAGATATAACAATTATCATTTATACTTTCATTCTGGATGTGAGAAAAAAGGGATAGTTGGTGGTTAATTTATTTGCCTTAGAGTACACAGCTATGAAAGAGAAGAGTCCCATCTTTTGCCCAGGCCTACCTAAATGTCAGCATTATATTTTATCGTGCCATACGTGAGGAAGCAGGGCCATTAAAAAGATGCAGTTTTACTTACATGTAAGTTCATAGATTATGCATTTTTACTTTTTATCCAAGAAAAGTAGTCAAATGTTTTGGTGTGTGTTAGTGCCCAGGTTGAAAAAGGACACACCTGGCACATAATTACACTTGCCCACACACACACAAACATACGTACAGGTTTATAAAATGTAGCCACATACACCTCAGCACCAACAGAGTGCATTGGGCCATTGTGTACTGTAGATCCTATTTCTGTGTATCCAGGTCCACACTTTTATTACTAATTAAAATGTCCAGATGGTAAAATAACACCTGATCCGAGGGGCTTTTAAGTACAGTAATTGTCAATGCTCAACTCCTACCTTGTTAACAAACTGGAAAATTTGGCCTACACTGAGTTTTACACATACTGTTTCCAAACCATCAGTAAAATGTAGTTAAAACTTTAATAATGTGGACAGAAAATGCCTAAACTCTTTAGCAAGAAAAAAAAAAACAGTAAGATCTGACATTCAAATCATTACCACGGTAAGAAAGTTTATGGAATCCAACAGAAGGAATGTCATATCATAGCAATACAATTGGGTTTTATCAACAAGAAACCTATAGTAGAGGGTAAGAATGATGTTAGAGCTATTCAACATCCAACCATTTCATGAGGCCCTTTCTTTACATCTTTTGTTTTGCAGATTCACTAAATGATAAACAATTCTTAAAATATATTTTGTCTTGTCAAGTGTTTTTTCATTTTAATATATGGATACAGATCTTAATCGTAAAGCAAAACCTTTATTATCTTATAGAGTTTTTAAAGATGTAGATTCCAGAGCGACCCCTGAAATTCAAGCTAGGCAGTGGCTCATGAGTAATATACTTAGGGAAATCACAAATGCTTTAAAAATGTGTAAGCAGTTACTTCCTAATCCTAAGTGGATTCTTTTTTCTCAAGCAAACATTTTTGCAAATATTTAGGTTGCTTTGATACGCAAATGTTCTCCCAAACATTTCCACCAGCCAGCCACTGAAATCTCTCCACAGACCCCAACCAATGGGAAAGTTTGCAAGGGAAATATGAGAAGCGACTGAACGGGAATACTGGCAGGAACACTGGCTTCGCTGCCCACAAACAAATGTTGATTTTGTTGCAACACCTGAAACACAACCTCTGGGCGTCTTAGTGGAACCCCTCCTTTAAAATTCTCAGTCATGGGGTTGTAATTCTCATTGACTGAAGCAGTATCTTCTGGGGAAGGTAAAACTGATCACCCACAGGATTCCTATTTCAGAGTTCAATAACTCCAGTAAATGTAGTTTGCTGCTGGCCAGTGAAAATCCCATCACTTTAAGAAGAAAATGCCCACAAGAATTAACATGTGCAAAACAGGAAATGGAAAAAGCAACAAACAATGCCATGACAAAGGTCCCAAAAAGCCTTACAGGTACAATAAAGGACAACACTTTCAAAAATGTTCCCCTAAAGGAATACGCCAGTGCAGACGTCTCTAAAGTCATCTTTATCATCAGCTCAAGAAATAATTCACGAAAAGGAAGGTTTTCTAGAAATAAAAACAAGAAGGTGGCACATTCAAAACTAACTTGTCAACACAGCATGATTGCAATTATTATGTGTAAAAACAATCTCCAATATTCCCTTTCCCTTTCACACACTACTCCAAAAACATCTTCTAAACCTGCTTTTGGAAATAATGGGATTCCTTGATCACAGGACAACGAATCACCCTGAAGTTTTTCTCCAGTTTACTCCGTCACATAAGCCACCAGAGGCTAACCACACTGACAATAAAAGCAAGTCCCAGGATTCTGGTGGCTAATACCACGCCAGGCATTTAGTGGGAGGAGAAAACTAACAGTGAATTTATCAAAGTGGAACATTCAGCATTATAAAATTACAAGGATCTGCTTCTCGGCGACTAACCTGCTTTTTCACTTCTGCCATCACTTCCTCATTTACACATATTAGAAGTTGGTCAAAGATTTCATCAGATGTGGTTTTGACAATAACAGCAAAGTGCCTAAAGCCACAGATTTTAAATGAGCCCCAAATTCAGATTTGGGGGGAAAAAGAACCAATCACAGCAGGAAGCGCTTTAAAAGAAAAAATAAAAGAGACATTATCTTGAGCAGTTATTCTGCACTTAGTTGTACTGTGTGAAAAGAAAATGAAAAAGCTCTATAAAATGTCAGAATTAACCTATCGTTTCAGATTGCTTACAGGTGAAATTCTACCATCTGGATGGGCAGTTTGCCCACACAGAAAAAAGAAATAAACTAAAAGGAAAAAAAA